>NC_132878.1:99104058-99114058 GCF_030463535.1 Salminus brasiliensis | reverse complement strand
CTGGTCATTATTACTGCTACTGAGTACAGACTGGTCATTATTACTGCTACTGATGACAGATCGGTCATTATTACTGCTACTGGTATTACTGCTCGTACTGAGTACTAACTGGTATCACTGCTCGTACTGAGTACTAACTGGTATCACTGCACATACTGAGTACAGACTGGTATCACTGCTCGTACTGAGTAGTAACTGGTATCACTGCACATACTGAGTACAGACTGGTATCACTGGTCTTACTGAGTACAGACTGGTCATTATTACTGCTACTGAGTACAGACTGGTATCACTGCTCGTACTGAGTACAGACTGGTATCACTGCTCGTACTGAGTACAGACTGGTATCACTGGTCTTACTGAGTACAGACTGGTCATTATTACTGCTACTGAGTACAGACTGGTATCACTGCTCGTACTGAGTACAGACTGGTATCACTGCTCGTACTGAGAAACAGACTGGTATCACTAATCTTACTGAGTACTGACTGGTATCACTGGTTGTACTGAATACAGACTGGTATCACTGCTCGTACTGAGTACAGACTGGTCATTATTACTGCTACTGAGTACAGACTGGTATCACTGGTCTTACTGAGTACAGACTGGTATCACTGGTCTTATTGAATACTGACTGGTATCACTGGTCGTACTGAGTACAGACTGGTATCACTGGATGTACTGTGTACAGACTGGTATCACTGCTCATACTGAGTACAGACTGGTATCACTGCTCGTACTGAGTACAGACTGGTCATTATTACTGCTACTGAGTACAGACTGGTATCACTGGTCTTACTGAGTACAGACTGGTATCACTGCTCATATCGAGTACATACTGGTATCACTGGTCTTATTGAGTACAGACTGGTATCACTGGTCTTACTGAGTACAGACTGGTCATTATTACGGCTACTGAGTACAGACTGGTATCACTGCTCGTACTGAGTACAGACTGGTATCACTGCTTGTACTGAGTACAGAATGGTATCACTAATCTTACTGAGTACTGACTGGTATCACTGGTCGTACTGAATACAGACTGGTATCACGGCTCGTACTGAATACAGAATGGTATCACTGGTCTTACTGAGTACAGACTGGTCATTATTACTGCTCGTACTGAGTACAGACTGGTATCACTGGTCTTACTGAGTAGAGACTGGTATCACTGCTCATACCGAGTACAGACTGGTATCACTGGTCTTATTGAGTACTGACTGTTATTACTGCTCATACCGAGTACAGACTGGTATCACTGGTCTTATTGAGTACTGACTGGTATCACTGGTCGTACTGAGTACAAACTGGTATCACTGGTCTTACTGAGTACAGACTGGTATCACTGGTCGTACTGAGTACAGACTGGTATCACTGGTCTTACTGAGTACAGACTGGTCATTATTACTGCTGCTGAGTACAGACTGGTATCACTGGTCTTACTGAGTACAGACTGGTATCACTGGTCTTACTGAGTACCGAATGGTATCACTGGTCGTACTGAGTACAGACTGGTATCACTGGTCATACTGAGTACAGACTGGTATTACTGCTCGTACTGAGTACAGACTGGTATCACTTGTCTTACTGAGTACAGACTGGTATCACTAATCTTACTGAGTACTGACTGGTATCACTGGTCGCACTGAGTACAGACTGGTATCACTGGTCTTACTGAGTACTGACTGGTATCTCTGGTCGTACTGAATACAGACTGGTATCACTGCTCGTACTGAGTACAGACTGGTATCACTGGTCGTAGTAAGTACAGACTGGTATCACTGCTCATACCGAGTACAGACTGGTATCACTGGTCTTATTGAATACTGACTGGTATCACTGGTCGTACTGAGCACAGACTGGTATCACTGGTCTTACTGAGTACCGACTGGTATCACTGGTCGTACTGAGTACAGACTGGTATCACTGGATGTACTGAGTACAGACTGGTATCACTGGTCTTTACTGAGTACAGACTGGTCATTATTACTGCTACTGAGTACAGACTGGTATCACTGGTCTTACTGAGTACAGACTGGTATCACTGCTCGTACTGAGTACCGACTGGTATCACTGCTCGTACTGAGTACAGACTGGTATCACTGGATGTACTGTGTACAGACTGGTATCACTGCTCATACTGAGTACAGACTGGTATCACTGCTCGTACTGAGTACAGACTGGTCATTATTACTGCTACTGAGTACAGACTGGTATCACTGGTCTTACTGAGTACAGACTGGTCATTATTACTGCTCATACCGAGTACAGACTGGTATCACTGGTCTAACTGAGTACAGACTGGTATCACTGCTCATACCGAGTACAGACTGGTATCACTGGTCTTACTGAGTACAGACTGGTAATTATTACTGCTACTGAGTACAGACTGGTATCACTGGTCTTACTGAGTACAGACTGGTATCACTTGTCTTACTGAGTACAGACTGGTATCAATAATCTTACTGAGTACTGACTGGTATCACTGGTCGCACTGAGTACAGACTGGTATCACTGGTCGTACTGTGTACAGACTGGTATCACTGCTCATACTGAGTACAGACTGGTATCACTGGTCTTACTGAGTACAGACTGGTCATTATTACTGCTCATACCGAGTACAGACTGGTATCACTGGTCTAACTGAGTACAGACTGGTATCACTGCTCATACCGAGTACAGACTGGTATCACTGGTCTTACTGAGTACAGACTGGTATCACTGGTCTTACTAAGTACAGACTGGTATCACTGGTCATACTGAGTACAGACTGGTATTACTGCTCACACTGAGTACAGACTGGTATCACTGGTCTTACTGAGTACATACTGGTATCACTGGTCTTACTGAGTACTGACTGGTATTACTGGTCGTACTGAGTACAGACTGTTATCACTGGTAGTACTGAGTACAGACTGGTATCACTGGTCTTTACTGAGTACAGACTGGTCATTATTACTGCTGCTGAGTACAGACTGGTATCACTGGTCATACTGAGTACAGACTGGTATCACTGCTCGTACTGAGTACAGACTGGTATCACTGCTCGTACCGAGTACAGACTGGTATTACTGCTCGTACTGAATACAGACTGGTATCACTGCTCGTACTGAGTACAGACTGGTCATTATTACTGCTGCTGAGTACAGACTGGTATCACTGGTCTTACTGAGTAGAGACTGGTATCACTGGTCCTACTGAGTACAGGCTGGTATTACTGCTCGTACTGAGTCCAGACTGGTATCACTGGTCTTACTGAGTACTGACTGGTATCACTGGTCTTACTGAGTACTGACTGGTATTACTGCTCGTACTGAATACAGACTGGTATCACTGCTCGTACTGAGTACAGACTGGTCATTATTACTGCTGCTGAGTACAGACTGGTATCACTGGTCTTACTGAGTAGAGACTGGTATCACTGGTCCTACTGAGTACAGGCTGGTATTACTGCTCGTACTGAGTACAGACTGGTATCACTGGTCGTACTAAGTACAGACTGGTATCACTGGTCTTACTGAGTACTGACTGGTATTACTGGTTGTACTGAGTACAGACTGGTATTACTGCTCGTACTGAGTACAGACTGGTATCACTGGTCTTACTGAGTACAGACTGGTCATTATTACTGCTACTGAGTACAGACTGGTATCACTGGTCTTACTGAGTACAGACTGGTATCACTGCTCGTACTGAGTACAGACTGGTATCACTGGTCTTACTGAGTACAGACTGGTCATTATTACTGCTACTGAGTACAGACTGGTATCACTGCTCGTACTGAGTACAGACTGGTATCACTGGTCGTACTGAGTACAGACTGGTATCACTGGTCGTACTGAGTACAGACTGGTATCACTGGTCTTACTGAGTACAGACTGGTATCACTGCTCGTACTGAGTACAGACTGGTATCACTGGTCTTACTGAGTACAGACTGGTCATTATTACTGCTACTGAGTACAGACTGGTATCACTGGTCGTACTGAGTACAGACTGGTATCACTGGTCGTACTGAGTACAGACTGGTATCACTGGTCTTACTGAGTACAGACTACACTAGAGTTTAAAAGTATGTCCCAGCTTACCTTGCGCTGAGAGCGGCCGGTCTGCCGGTCTGCGGTGAGAACTGCGTCTGCGGGGTAAACTGGCCTCCTTCAGCGGGTCCTGAAACACAGAGTTCAGTACTTAACTGCTGAAACAGCGTCTGAACAGCAGACGCTCTGAAGTGCTGGACCGTACCTGCGCTGCTCTGTGAGAGGACAGTGGGGGCAGTGATGTCATGCTGGAGGCAGAGCCAGTGAGTCTGGGCCAATCAGCGAGAGGCTTGTTCTCTTTCAAAATCTAATCAGTCAGACACGGTCAGGCGTTAGATCCAGCGGTCATTACTGAAACCAGAGAGTTCCCACTGTCCTTTCACCCTAAACCCGACCAAATACACAACCTAAGAGTGAGAGAGAACAGCCTCTACATACCGCACGCCCCGCAGAGACAACGTCCACCCGCCCTGAACAGAGCTCGCTCTCCCTCTCTCTCTCTCCCTCTCTCTCCCTCTCTCTCCCTCTCTCTCCCTCTCTCTCTCTGCCTCCCTCTCTCTCTCTCTCCCTCTCTCTGCCTCCCTCTCTCTCTCTCCCTCTCTCTCCCTCCCTCTCTCTCCCTCTCTCTCTCTCCCTCCCTCTCTCTCTCTCTCCCTCTCTCTCCTTCTCTCCCTCCCTCTCTCTCTCTCTGTGTGACTCAGTAACACATGAGCAGCTGGGCAGAGTCAGGTTAACCCTTTACTCCCTCCCTCTCTCTCTCTCTCTCTCTCTCTCTGTCTTTCTCTCTCTCTCTCTCTCACTGTCTCTCTCTTTCTCTGTCGTTCTCTCTCTCTCTCTCTCTCTCTATTGGTACACTGTTGCCAAAGCAGACAAACATAAACACAGGAATAGAAATCCTTACAGGAGACTTAATCTTACATTAGAAATATTAACTATAATAATGAGAAATGTGATGAAGCTGAATAAGAGGAGTGAGAGTAATAATGATTAATAAAGGATGATGATGAGTGGGCGTGGCTCTCCCTCAGGTTGTGGCAGGCAGTGATACAGAGAGCAGGGAGTGGGAGGAGTCACCCTTCTCTCCTAATGAACAGCAGAGGTTCTCAGGGTTCTCAGTGTAGAGCAGAAACTCAGGAGAGACGCTGGCTCATTCGTCTAGAACACTGTTCTCTGATCAGGGAAAATCTACATTTATATTTATCTATAAATACATGGGTCTCTGGCGGATACTGAATAATTCATAGCAGATACTGAATAATTCATAGTAGATACTGAATCATTCATAGTGGATACTGAATAATTCATAGTAGATACTGAATCATTCATAGTGGATACTGAATCATTCATCGTGGAAGCTGAATAATTCATAGTGGAAGCTGAATCATTCATGGCGGACACTGAATCATTCATGGCGGACACTGAATAATTCATGGTGGATAATGAATAATTCATAGCGGATACTGAATAATTCATGGCAGTTACTGAATAATTCATAGTAGATACTGAATCATTCATAGTGGATACTGAATCATTCATGGATGATACTGAATCATTCATAGTAGATACTGAATCATTCATAGTGGATACTGAATCATTCATCGTGGAAGCTGAATCATTCATCGTGGAAGCTGAATAATTCATAGTGGAAGCTGAATCATTCATGGCGGACACTGAATCATTCATGGCGGACACTGAATAATTCATGGTGGATACTGAATAATTCATAGCGGATACTGAATAATTCATGGCAGTTACTGAATAATTCATAGTAGATACTGAATCATTCATAGTGGATACTGAATCATTCATGGATGATACTGAATCATTCATAGTAGATACTGAATCATTCATAGTGGATACTGAATCATTCATCGTGGAAGCTGAATAATTCATAGTGGAAGCTGAATAATTCATAGTGGAAGCTGAATCATTCATGGCGGACACTGAATCATTCATGGCGGACACTGAATAATTCATGGTGGATACTGAATAATTCATAGCGGATACTGAATAATTCATGGCAGTTACTGAATAATTCATAGTAGATACTGAATCATTCATAGTGGATACTGAATCATTCATGGATGATACTGAATCATTCATAGTAGATACTGAATCATTCATAGTGGATACTGAATCATTCATCGTGGAAGCTGAATAATTCATAGTGGAAGCTGAATCATTCATGGTGGACACTGAATCATTCATGGCGGACACTGAATAATTCATGGCGGATACTGAATAATTCATAGCGGATACTGAATAATTCATGGCGGTTACTGAATAATTCATAGTAGATACTGAATCATTCATAGTGGATACTGAATCATTCATCGTGGAAGCTGAATAATTCATAGTGGAAGCTGAATCATTCATGGCGGACACTGAATCATTCATGGCGGACACTGAATAATTCATGGTGGATACTGAATAATTCATAGCGGATACTGAATAATTCATGGCGGTTACTGAATAATTCATAGTAGATACTGAATCATTCATAGTGGATACTGAATCATTCATGGATGATACTGAATCATTCATAGTAGATACTGAATCATTCATAGTGGATACTAAATCATTCATAGTATATACTGAATCATTCATAGTGGATACTGAATAATTCATAGTGGACACTTAATAATTCATCATAGATACTGAATCATTCATGGCGGATACTTAATTTATAGCGGATACTGAATAATTCATGGCGGATACTGAATAATTCATAGTAGATACTGAATCATTCACAGTAGATACTGAATAATTCATAGTGGACACTTAATAATTCATAGTGGATACTGAATCATTCATAGTGGATACTGAATAATTCATAGTAGATACTGAATCATTCATAGTGGTACTTAATCATTCATCGTAGATACTGAATCATTTATAGTGGAAGCTGAATAATTCATAGTGGAAGCTGAATAATTCATAGTGGATATGGAGTAATTCATAGTGGATACTGAATAATTCATAGTGGATAGTGAATAATTTATAGTGGATACAGAACAATTCATAGTGAATACTGAATAATTCACAGTGGATACTGAATAATTCATAGTGGATACTGAGTAATTCATAGTGGAGACTGAGTAATTCATAGTAGATACTGAATAATTCATAGCGGATACTGAATAATTAATGGCGGATACTGAATAATTCATGGCGGATACTGAATAATTTATAGTAGATACTGAATCATTCATGGCGGACACTGAATAATTCATGGCAGATACTGAATAATTCATAGCGGATACTGAATAATTCATAGCGGATACTGAATAATTTATGGCGGATACTGAATAATTCATGGCGTATACTGAATCATTCATAGTGGATACTGAATCATTCATAGTGGATACTGAATAATTCATGGTGGATACTGAATAATTCATAGTATATACTGAATCATTCATGGCGGACACTGAATAATTCATGGCGGACACTGAGTAATTCATAGTGGATACTGAATAATTCATAGTGAATACTGAATAATTCACAGTGGATACTGAGTAATTCATAGCGGATACTGAATAATTCATGGCGGATACTGAATAATTCATAGCGGATACTGAATCATTCATGGCGGACACTGAATCATTCATGACGGACACTGAATAATTCATGGCGGACACTGAATAATTCATAGCGGATACTGAATAATTCATGGCGGTTACTGAATAATTCATAGTAGATACTGAATCATTCATAGTGGATACTGAATCATTCATGGCGGATACTGAATAATTCATAGTAGATACTGAATCTTTCATAGTGGATACTGAATCATTCATAGTAGATACTGAATCATTCATAGTGGATACTGAATAATTCATGGCGGATACTGAATAATTCATAGTAGATACTGAATCATTCATAGTGGATACTGAATCATTCATAGTAGATACTGAATCATTTACAGTAGATACTGAATAATTCATAGCGGATACTGAATAATTCATAGCGGATACTGAATAATTCATGGCGGATACTGAATAATTCATAGTGGATACTGAATAATTCACAGTGGATACTGAGTAATTCATAGTGGATACTGAATAATTCATAGTGAATACTGAATAATTCACAGTGGATACTGAGTAATTCATAGTGGATACTAAATAATTCATAGTGGATACTGAATAATTCATAGTGGATACTGAGTAATTCATAGTGGATACTGAATAATTCATAGTAGATACTTAATAATTCACAATACATACTGTATAATTCACAGTAGATACTGAGTAATTCATAGTGGATAGGGAGGTTTGCACCTGTTGTGATTTTTGGATTAGTTCTCTCTTCTCTTGTCGAAGTGAAGTCATCTCTCTCTCCCTCTCTTTCTCCATCTCTCTCAGCTGCTGCTCCAGCACCTGTATTTGCTCCTACACACACACACACACACAGAGACACACACACACAGAGACACACACACACACACTTAAACTTAAACTCCTTACTAAAACTAGAACATCTGACCATATCAGTCCAGTTCTATCAGCACTTCATTGGCTCCCGTTTAGTTCAGCACAGATTATAAAATTCTTCTATTAACATATGAAGCCCTACATGGCCTCGCTCCTGAGTACCTGCAGGATCTTATTACATATTACGAACCATCAAGACTACTTAGATCTCAGGGTGCTGGATTCGTGCCCAAAAATTCAGAAAACCTCAGCAGGGGGAAGAACCTTTTCCTATAAAGCCCCCAACTCTGGAATAACCTTCCAGATAATGTTCGGGACTCAGACACAGTCTCAATCTTTAAATCTAAGCTGAAAACTCATCTGTTTAGTTCAGCTTTTGGTAATTAATGTTTCTTAGATAAGGGCTGCAGGTCCAGGGTTCGCGGACCCAGGGAATTGTAGTACACTGAGATGCTGGAGCTGTCGTCTCACTGCTTACACGCGATCACTCAGGTTTGTTGACGGTGGAGCAGATAGATGCTGGTGTTCTCAGGGTGCGCCCGTGTCCGTGTTACCTTCTGGCTCTCTCCTTTTAATTATGCTGTGATAATCAGACCTGCCCGAGTTGTCAGACATACTCTGATGCTGATGCTCAACATTCTCTGCACTCCATAAAATTCCTCTTAGAACTAACTTTTCTCTTTCTCTTTTTACCTTCTTCGAGTAAATGGCCACCCAGCCCGACAAGCCACCTACCAGTCCAGCCAGCGGGCCCCCCCACCCGCCACCACCCATGGCGGACCGGCGGCTCTCCCGCCTGCCGCTGCTGCCTGTTTGGTGGCCGTGCTGAAACCTAGATGGACTCGTGCCTGTCTGACACATAATTAATGTTTAAATAGTTCTGACCAGAGGAGGATGGGTCCCCCTTGTGAGTCTTGGTTCCTCCCAAGGTTTCTTCCTCCAGCTCTGAGGGAGTTTTTCCTTGCCACTGTCGCCGTTGGCTTGCTCACGGGGGTCTTTGATGCTTCATGTTATTTCTTCTTTCTTCTCTGTCTCTGTTCTTTATTAAGTACTAATTATGTAAAGCTGCTTTGTGACGACAACAGTTGTAAAAAGCTACACAAATAAATCTGACTTGACTTGACTTGACTTGACACACACACACACACACACACACACATACAGACACACACACCGTCAATATAACAGACAATGACCTTTGGCCTGTTATGCTGAGCGCGCTGGGCTGATGGGGCTGTGCTGAGCAGGCGGCTGATGATCTGGTTCTGTTAGCTGTGGGAGGAGCTGACAGGTACAGGTGAGGAGATAAGCTGTCATACGCTGGAAGGTCACAGCCCAGCTGAACCAACACCCCGACTCTGTCCTCCGCCCGTGTCTAGGCTGGATCTAAACCCTGACTCAGTATTCTGTATTCTTCAGAATGGATTTCCAAAAATGAGGTGCAAAAATATTTGGAGACTCGTGGAGTGTGTCGCCCTTCACTGCAGTAACAGCCTCGGCTCTACCTGCCGAGGTAGAGCTGCACCAC
>NC_132878.1:99079058-99094058 GCF_030463535.1 Salminus brasiliensis | reverse complement strand
CCCTGTGTGTGTATAACTTTAACCCTGTGTATATAACTTTAACCTTGTGTATATAACTTTAACCCTGTGTGCATATAAGTTTAACCCTGTGTGTATAACTTTAACCCTGTGAGTATATAAGTTTAACCCTGTGTATATAACTTTAACCCTGTGTGTATATAACTTTAAGCCTGTGTGTGTATAACTTTAACCCTGTGTGTGTATAACTTTAACCCTGTGTGTATATAACTTTAACCCTGTGTGTGTATAACTTTAACCCTGTGTGTGTATAACTTTAACCCTGTGTGTATATAACTTTAACCCTGTGTGTGGTGTGTAGAACTTTAACCCTGTGTATATAAGTTTAACCCTGTGTGTATATAACTTTAACCCTGTGTATATAACTTTAACCCTGTGTGTGTATAACTTTAACCCTGTGTGTGTATAACTTTAACCCTGTGTGTGGTGTGTAGAACTTTAACCCTGTGTATATAAGTTTAACCCTGTGTGTATATAACTTTAACCCTGTGTATATAACTTTAACCCTGTGTGTATTGCTCAGGATTCTGCTTACGGCACGTCTCTGGGTGAAGTCAACACAGCAAGCGTCTGGGTTTATCACCACGCTGAGACGAGAGCGGATTTCACTGATTATTGAAGATCTGCACAGTTTCCCAGTCTCACTAAACAGACTTCTTATCTTCAGCTAAAGTCCAACCCAGACTGGACCGGCGCCGGCGAGAGCAGGGTTAAAGTCCACACTCAGAGAGACCCCCCCCCCCCATGAAAAGAAAATCAGTAGTGGAGACAGAGAGGAACTTTTTCACACACTCACTACAGATCACCAGAACCCAGTCAGGACCTAGAACCCAGAACCCGGGAAGAAAGCGAGTACAGGGCCGATCAGCTAATGAGTGTAAATGGGTGTTAATCACTGAGGAGTGGCAGAGATTACAGCACTACCATAAACATCCTGCAGTTATATAACATCCCACTACACACACACACTAACACACACAC
This sequence comes from Salminus brasiliensis, assembly GCF_030463535.1. Taxonomy (NCBI): domain Eukaryota; kingdom Metazoa; phylum Chordata; class Actinopteri; order Characiformes; family Bryconidae; genus Salminus; species Salminus brasiliensis. The sequence continues at coordinate 99,093,059 of NC_132878.1, read as the reverse complement.
ACTAACACACACACTAACAAACACTCACACTTACACACTTACAGTCACGCTTACACACTCACGCTTACATACACACACAAACACACATTCACGCTTACACACACGTGTTTTTTTACACACACGCTTACACACATACATACATACACACGCTTACACACACACACACAAAAACACTCACTCTCACTGTGATGTAATTATTGGTGTAACGTGAGATTATGTTAGACATAGGACATTTGTATTGAACATTAACACACACACACACACACACTAATGAGAACACCTTCTTCACACCACTGGCCGAATGACCCTGCTGTATTAAGAAATGCCACAAAAATACCTGACCCCTCCATTGACCCTCACTCACAGCTCACCCACTCTTTACTGTCAGAGCATCCAGATAAACTCACTGATGAACGAGCTGCATCACAGACCCTCAGTGTAGACTAACGATCCATAAACAAGCAGCTTATCGACACCAAGCTCCGCCCCCAGAGAGCATAACAACAAGGAAAAGAGTGAATCACATACTACTGTAATCACACCCTGCTGTCATCACATCACACTGTAATCACACCCTATTATAAATCACACCCTATTATAATGACTACTATAATCACACACTGCTGTAATCACACACTGCTGTAATCACACACTGCTATAATCACACACTGCTATAATCACATACTGCTATAATCACATACTGCTGTAATCACATACTGCTGTAATCACACACTGGTGTAATCACACACTGCTGTAATCACACTGCTGTCATCACATCACACTGTAATCACACCCTATTATAAATCACACCCTATTATAATGACTCTACTATAATCACACACTGCTGTAATCACACACTGCTGTAATCACACACTGCTATAATCACACACTGCTATAATCACATACTGCTATAATCACATACTGCTGTAATCAAATACTGCTGTAATCACATACTGGTGTAATCACACACTGCTGTAATCACACTGCTGTCATCACATCACACTGTAATCACACCCTATTATAAATCACACCCTATTATAATGACTCTACTATAATCACACACTGCTGTAATCTCACTGCTGCAATCACACACTGCTGTAATCACACACTGCTGTAATCACACACTGCTATAATCACATACTGCTATAATCACATACTGCTATAATCACATACTGCTGTAATTACATACTGCTGTAATCACACACTGCTGTAATCACACACTGCTGTAATCACACACTGCTGTAATCACACTGCTGTCATCACATCACACTGTAATCACACCCTATTATAAATCACACCCTATTATAATGACACTACTATAATCGCACACTGCTATAATCGCACACTGCTGTAATCTCTGCTGTAATCACACTGCTGTAATCACACACTGCTGTAATCACACTGCTATAATCACACACTGCTGTAATCACACACTGTTGTAATCACACACTGCTGTAATCACACTGCTATAATCACACTGCTGTAATCACACACTGCTATAATCAGACTGCTATAATCACACACTGCTATAATCACACTGCTATAATCACACACTGCTGTAATCACACACTGCTGTAATCACACTGCTATAATCACACACTGCTATAATCACACACTGCTGTACTCACACTGCTATAATCACATACTGCTGTAATCACACTGCTGTAATCACATACTGCTGTAATCACACTGCTATAATCACACTGCTATAATCACACACTGCTGTAACCACACTGCTGTAATCGCACACTGCTGTAATCGCACACTGCTGTAATCACACTGCTATAATCACACACTGCTGTAATCACACACTGCTGTAATCACACTGCTGTAATCACACACTGCTGTAATCACATACTGCTGTAATCACACACTGCTGTAATCACACACTGCTGTAATCACACTGCTATAATCACACACTGCTATAATCACACTGCTGTAATCACATACTGCTGTAATCACACACTGCTGTAATCACACTGCTATAATCACACACTGCTGTAATCACACACTGCTGTAATCACACTGCTGTAATCACACTGCTATAATCACACACTGCTATAATCACACTGCTATAATCACACACTGCTGTAATCACACTGCTGTAATCACACTGCTATAATCACACACTGCTATAATCACACTGCTGTAATCACATACTGCTGTAATCACACACTGCTGTAATCACACTGCTATAATCACACACTGCTGTAATCACACACTGCTGTAATCACACTGCTGTAATCACACTGCTATAATCACACACTGCTATAATCACACACTGCTGTAATCACACTGCTATAATCACACACTGCTGTAATCACACACTGCTATAATCACACACTGCTGTACTCACACTGCTATAATCACATACTGCTGTAATCACACTGCTGTAATCACATACTGCTGTAATCACACTGCTATAATCACACTGCTATAATCACACACTGCTGTAACCACACTGCTGTAATCGCACACTGCTGTAATCACACACTGCTGTAATCACACTGCTGTAATCACACTGCTATAATCACACACTGCTATAATCACACTGCTGTAATCACATACTGCTGTAATCACACTGCTATAATCACACACTGCTGTAATCACACACTGCTATAATCACACACTGCTGTACTCACACTGCTATAATCACATACTGCTGTAATCACACTGCTGTAATCACATACTGCTGTAATCACACTGCTATAATCACACTGCTATAATCGCACACTGCTGTAACCACACTGCTGTAATCGCACACTGCTGTAATCACACTGCTATAATCACACACTGCTGTAATCACACACTGCTGTAATCACACTGCTATAATCACACACTGCTATAATCACACACTGCTGTAATCACACACTGCTATAATCACACACTGCTGTAATCACATACTGCTGTAATCATACTGCTGTAATCACACTGCTGTAATCACACACTGCTGTAATCACACACTGCTATAATCACATACTGCTGTAATCACACTGCTATAATCACACTGCTGTAATCACACTGCTGTAATCACATACTGCTGTAATCACACTGCTATAATCACACTGCTATAATCACACACTGCTGTAACCACACTGCTGTAATCACACACTGCTATAATCACACACTGCTGTAATCACACACTGCTATAATCACACTGCTATAATCACACTGCTATAATCACACACTGCTATAATCACATACTGCTGTAATCACATACTGCTGTAATCACACTGCTGTAATCATACTGCTGTAATCATACTGCTGTAATCACACACTGCTGTAATCATACTGCTGTAATCACACTGCTATAATCACATACTGCTGTAATCACACATTGCTGTAATCACACTGCTGTAATCACACACTGCTGTAATCACACTGCTGTAATCACACTGCTGTAATCATACTGCTGTAATCACACACTGCTGTAATCACACTGCTGTAATCACACACTGCTGTAATCACATACTGCTGTAATCACACACTGCTATAATCACATACTGCTGTAATCACACACTGCTGTACTCACACTGCTGTAATCACATACTGCTGTAATCACACACTGCTGTAATCATACTGCTGTCATCACACACTGCTGTAATCACACACTGCTCAATAAAGTCAGTAAAATAAATAAAGCTAGACAGTTTTCTCAGGTTAAGTTTCCATTAGCTGCGAGCTAACCTAGCTAACCGTAGCTCTAGCTGTGTAACTGAAAGAGCTGTAAGGGTGGTGATAGTGGAGGTTTAGGTTCTAAATAGTGTCACTAATGAATCAGGTTCAGGTTCTAGCTGCTGTTTCGAAGAGCTGTTTGTACTTTCGGGCGAAGCACACAGTCTTACACATACAAAGAAAACAAGCAGAGCTTCTTTCCCACTGCAGCCGAATGCGGTCAGCAGAATGTCATGCCGAGACATTACACTGAGCATGCTCCAACCAAACCGGTCCGACCCAACCTGACTCATAATTACAGAGAACGGAGCTTCAGAACATTCCAGAGCCGTGACACATCGATCCACACGTAAAGGAATTGACAGACAGGTCAGAAGGGCTAGCAAGCAGGGGGCGCTATCAGCTGTTCATCACAACCATCACAGTGTATAAACCCATCATCATCATCATCACCACCACCATCATCATCATCATCACAACTCCTACAGTTTATAAATCCATCATCATCATCACCATCACCATCATCACAACCACTACAGTCTATAAATCCATCATCATCACCACCACCACCATCATCATCATCATCACAACCCCTACAGTTTATAAATCCATCATCATCATCACCATCACCATCATCACAACCACTACAGTCTATAAATCTATCATCATCATCATCATCATCATCACCACCACCATCACAACCCCTACAGTCTATAAATCCATCATCGCCATTACCATCATCACCATCATCACTATCATCACTATCATCACAAACCCTACATTTTTATAAATCCACCATCATCATCACCAAACCTACAATTTATAAACCCATCATCATCATCATCAACATCACTATCATCACCACCCCTACAGTTTATAAACTCTTCATCACTACAACCCTAATACAATATTAATATCAGAGCTTCATATTGGATATTAATGTTATTAGAACTTCATACTGGATATTAATGTAATTAGAGCTTCATACTGGATATTAATGCTATTAGAGCTTCATACTGGATATTAATGTAATTAGAGCTTCATACTGGATATTAATGTTATTAGAGCTTCATACTGGATATTAATGATATTAGAACTTCATACTGGATATTAATGTTATTAGAACTTCATACTGGATATTAATGTTATTAGAGCTTCATACTGGATATTAATGATATTAGAGCTTCATACTGGATATTAATGTTATTAGAGCTTCATACTGGATATTAATGATATTAGAACTTCATACTGGATATTAATGTAATTAGAGCTTCATACTGGATATTAATGTTATTAGAGCTTCATACTGGATATTAATGCTATTAGAGCTTCATACTGGATATTAATGTAATTAGAGCTTCATACTGGATATTAATGTTATTAGAGCTTCATACTGGATATTAATGATATTAGAACTTCATACTGGATATTAATGCTATTAGAGATTCATACTGGGTATTGATGTTATTAGAGCTTCATACTGGATATTAATGCTATTAAGAGATTCATACTGGATATTAATGTTATTAGAGATTCATACTGGATATTAATGCTATTAGAACTTCATACTGGATATTAATGTTATTAGAACTTCATACTGGATATGAATGTTATTAGAGCTTCATACTGGATATGAATGCTATTAGAGATTCATACTGGATATTAATGTTATTCGAGCTTCATACTGGATATTAATGTTATTAGAGCTTCATACTGGTTGTAACTATGTTGTAATTACATTTCTACATTGTTTACAGGTTCATACTGGTGATGTGGTGGATGTGAGTGTGGTCAGTGAACAGTGTGGTGTGGATCTGAGGTGTGTGTTTAAGCTCAGGTAAAGAGAGAGAGTGAAGCTCACCTACCGATCACACCTGTAACCGTCAGTTCCTCAGTCCGCGCGCTCCCCGAGAGTGTCCTCAGCCCGCAGTGTGTGCTCGAGAGAGTTCAACTGCAGCGTGTGTGTGTGTGTGTGTGTGTGTGTGTGTGTAACAGGTCTATCCGCGCGCTGTAGCTCGGGTCGCCATTAAACTAAGTGACTTTCAGCTCGGACTGTCCGAGAAGGGGCGGAGCAACGCCGCTCTGTTCCACACCCTGAGACACGCCCACCGTGCTACAAGCCTTCAGCTAAACTCGGTGAGTACGAACTACTGACCAATCACAGCTCAGAAGGCTGGGCTGTTTGCCAATCTCAGTGCAGGGGGTGTAGCCGATGCTAATGTCCAATCACAGTGTAGGGGGCGGGGCGTCCTCGACTAGCCGGAGTTTCGGTACTGATCTGAATGATCAGTCTCCAAACACACACACACACACACACACACACACTCTCTCTCTCACACACACACACACACACACACACTCTCTCACACACACACACACACTCTCTCTCTCTCTCTCACACACACACACACACACACACTCTCTCTCTCTCACACACACACACACACACTCTCTCTCTCACACACACTCTCTCTCTCTCACACACACACACTCTCTCTCTCTCTCACACACACACACACACTCTCTCTCACACACACACACTCTCTCTATCTCACACACACACTCTCTCTCACACACACACACTCTCTCTCTCTGACACATACACATACACTCTCTCTCTCACTCTCTCACTCTCTCTCACTCTCTCTCTCTCTCTGACACACACACCGTGTGTTTCTGACCCACTAAATTCTGCAGAAGTTGGTGGGGACTCGCCCTTTGACAGCAGGGAGGATGATGTTTACATTTCAGCAAAAGTACAACGAACCCTTCATCTTTAATAAATGATGACACTGGAACAGTGTGTGTGTGTGTGTGTGTGTGTGTGTGTGTGTGTACAGCCCCAGGTCAGTACAGTCCTGAGTACTGACTGGCTCTAGAATAAAAGAGCAGAGTATGAATAGACAACAGGCACTCACCTGCACTGAACAGGGCACACCCACCTCCCCAAACCTGCTGCACACCTGAGTTTCCAGGTAAGGAAAGGAGGCAGTAAACACACCTGAATGAACAGCGACCAAACCAGTCCTGAGGAAGCGAACCAGACTGCACTGGAAGAGCGTCTCTACCCACGCTCCTCCCAGACCGTCTCAGTTCCCCTGGTCTAAATACACTATATGGACAAAAGTATTGGGACACCTACAGGAGCTTTTCTGATGTCCCATTCTAACCCCATAGTCATTAATCTGGAGCCGGTCCCCCTCTAACAGCAGCTCTACCAGCAGCAGCAGGTCTGGAGCTCTACCAGCAGCAGCAGCAGGTCTGGAGCTCTGCTGCAGTTACTGAGTCAGTTGGAGGCTTTTCTGCACTCTGCTCTGAGCTCAGCACTCGGCCCTGACCCCGCTCTGTACCTTTACGTGGTCTGACAGACACTCGGTGGCTGAGCTGCTCTCTGTGAGCTGTTCCTCCTAAACTCTTCCACTGTTCAATAATAACACCACTCACAGCTGATGGAGGAAGATCTAGGAGGGAGGAGATTTCACCAGCTGACTTGTTGTGGTTGGTGCAGCGGTGTCTCCTATTACATACAGAACCACGCTGGAGTTCAGTGAGCTCTTCAGAACCTCCCGTTCTTTCACTGATGTGTGGAGGAAAGACAGACTGCAGGACTAGAGGCTGGAGTTTATACACCTGTGATAACAGGACTGAATCAGACACCTGAACTCAGTGATTAAGAGCTAAAGATGATGAAGGTGATGATGCAGGAAAAATGGACAAGAACCAGACTGTGATGTTCTAGATAATGACTGGATCAGAACATCTCCAGAACATCAGCAAGCAGGTCTTGTGGGGTGTTCCCGGTATACAGTGGTCAGTAGGTCAGAGGCCCATGTTGGGCCTGAGGGTTACTCAGTTTTAATGTTCTAATGTAATGGCTGATTGGTGTTTATACCTTATATTGGTGTGAAGTACACAATTGGGACACAGCCCAGCCCAGAACTGCAGAGTCACCGTTTACACTCCACTTTAGACCAGGCCTAAACTCCTAATCTGCTCTAATCCTAATCTGGAAACCCTGTTTATACCCTGACCTTATCCCGACCCCCGAGAACGCAGCGCAAAATAAAACCAACATCTGAACAGTGTGGAAGAGTGTGTGTGTGTGTGTGTGTGTGTGTGTGTGTAGAAGAAAGTGAATGAGAGGTGTTTTTGCAGAGACTCAGTGTGCTCAGTGTGTGACCTGCTGTCGGATTTCACTTGTAAATGATGTGTGTGTATATGTGTGTGTGTGTGTGTGTGTGTGTGTGTGTGTGTGTGTGTGTGTGTTTCCGGCGCTGTGCCTTTGGGAGACAAACTTATCCTGCCATCGCGGGCGACTCCAGCTCCGATGCACAGATACAGCAGAGGAAATGACCACAGGCCTCAGCCGGTCAGATCAGTTTAATAACACAGCAGCTTTACACATTAATCCATCTCCAAATTACAAAAGCTGAAAGGCAGGGGGCGCTATAAAGCCCCTAAAATCACCAGCACTATAAAGACGCATCAAATTACCAGCTAATGTAAGGTACAGACTGGGGGTGTGAGTGTAGCCCGAGTTCACTGTAGAAATACTCTCATCTAACAGTGATTAAAGATTAATAATTGTCCCTTAAGGGTCAGAGCAGATCCTCCACATCCAGCCGTAAATCAGACCTCGTGAAGTCCACACACCAGGTTTGCAGGCACTGCAACGTCTGTCAGCAAAAGGAAAACAAGATTAATGAAGAATGATAGTGATCAGGCACAGTGATCAGAAATAGTGATCAGACACAGTGATCAGAAATAGTGATTAGGCCCATGATCAGAAATAGTGATCAGGCACAGTGATCAGAAATAGTGATCAGAAATAGTGATCAGACACAGTGATCAGAAATAGTGATCAGACACAGTGATCAGAAATAGTGATTAGGCACAGTGATCAGAAATAGTGATTAAGCACAGTGATCAGAAATAGTGATCAGGCACAGTGATCAGAAATAGTGATCAGACACAGTGATCAGAAATAGTGATTAGGCACAGTGATTAGACAGTGATCAGAAATAGTGATGAGACAGTGATGAGACAGTGATGAGACGGTGATCAGAAATAGCGATCAGACACAGTGATCAGAAATAGTGATCAGACACAGTGATCAGAAATAGTGATCAGACACAGTGATCAGAAATAGTGATCAGACACAGTGATCAGAAATAGTGATTAGGCCCATGATCAGAAATAGTGATCAGGCACAGTGATCAGAAATAGTGATCAGAAATAGTGATCAGGCACAGTGATCAGAAATAGTGATCAGACACAGTGATCAGAAATAGTGATTAGGCCCATGATCAGAAATAGTGATCAGGCACAGTGATCAGAAATAGTGATCAGACACAGTGATCAGAAATAGTTATCAGACACAGTGATCAGAAATAGTGATTAGGCACAGTGATCAGAAATAGTGATCAGACACAGTGATCAGAAATAGTGATTAGGCACAGTGATCAGAAATAGTGATTAGGCACAGTGATCAGAAATAGTGATCAGGCACAGTGATCAGACAGTGATCAGAAATAGTGATCAGACACAGTGATCAGAAATAGTGATCAGGCACAGTGATCAGAAATAGTGATTAGGCACAGTGATCAGAAATAGTGATCAGGCACAGTGATCAGAAATAGTGATCAGACACAGTGATCAGAAATAGTGATCAGAAATAGTGATCAGACACAGTGATCAGAAATAGTGATCAGACACAGTGATCAGAAATAGTGATCAGGCACAGTGATCAGAAATAGTGATTAGGCACAGTGATCAGAAATAGTGATCAGGCACAGTGATCAGAAATAGTGATCAGACACAGTGATCAGAAATAGTGATCAGAAATAGTGATCAGACACAGTGATCAGAAATAGTGATCAGACACAGTGATCAGAAATAGTGATGAGACAGTGATGAGACACAGTGATGAGACGGTGATCAGAAATAGCGACCAGACACAGTGATCAGAAATAGTGATCAGACACAGTGATCAGAAATAGTGATCAGACACAGTGATCAGAAATAGTGATCAGACACAGTGATCAGAAATAGTGATTAGGCCCATGATCAGAAATAGTGATCAGGCACAGTGATCAGAAATAGTGATCAGAAATAGTGATCAGACACAGTGATCAGAAATAGTGATCAGACACAGTGATCAGAAATAGTGATTAGGCACAGTGATCAGAAATAGTGATCAGGCACAGTGATCAGACAGTGATCAGAAATAGTGATCAGACAGTGATCAGAAATAGTGATCAGACACAGTGATCAGAAATAGTGATCAGACACAGTGATCAGAAATAGTGATCAGACACAGTGATCAGAAATAGTGATCAGACAGTAATCAGAAATAGTGATTAGGCACAGTGATTAGACAGTGATCAGAAATAGTGATGAGACAGTGATTAGACACAGTGATGAGACGGTGATCAGAAATAGCGATCAGACAGTGATCAGAAATAGTGATCAGACACAGTGATCAGACACAGTGATCAGAAATAGTGATCAGACACAGTGATCAGAAATAGTGATCAGACACAGTGATCAGAAATAGTGATCAGACAGTGATCAGAAATAGTGATTAGGCACAGTGATTAGACAGTGATCAGAAATAGTGATGAGACAGTGATTAGACACAGTGATGAGACGGTGATCAGAAATAGCGATCAGACAGTGATCAGAAATAGTGATCAGACACAGTGATCAGACACAGTGATCAGAAATAGTGATCAGACACAGTGATCAGAAATAGTGATCAGACACAGTGATCAGAAATAGTGATCAGACAGTGATCAGAAATAGTGATTAGGCACAGTGATTAGACAGTGATCAGAAATAGTGATGAGACAGTGATTAGACACAGTGATGAGACGGTGATCAGAAATAGCGATCAGACAGTGATCAGAAATAGTGATCAGACACAGTGATCAGACACAGTGATCAGAAATAGTGATCAGACACAGTGATCAGAAAAAGTGATCAGACACAGTGATCAGAAATAGTGATCAGACAGTGATCAGAAATAGTGATTAGGCACAGTGATTAGACAGTGATCAGAAATAGTGATGAGACAGTGATGAGACACAGTGATAAGACGGTGATCAGAAATAGTGATCAGACACAGTGATCAGAAATAGTGATTAGACAGTGATCAGAAATAGTGATGAGACAGTGATGAGACACAGTGATAAGACGGTGATCAGAAATAGTGATTAGGCACAGTGATCAGAAATAGCGATCAGACACAGTGATCAGAAATAGTGATCAGACACAGTGATCAGAAATAGTGATCAGACACAGTGCTCAGAAATAGTGATCAGACAGTGATCAGAAATAGTTATGAGACAGTGATGAGACACAGTGATGAGACACAGTGATCAGGAATAGTGATGAGACACAGTGATCAGAAATAGTGATCAGACACAGTGATCAGACACAGTGATCAGACAGTGCTCAGACACAGTGATCAGACACAGTGATCAGACACAGTGATCAGACAGTGATCAGACAGTGATCAGAAATAGTGATCAGAAATAGTGATCAGACACAGTGATCAGACAGTGATTAGGCACAGTGATCAGACAGTGATCAGAAATAGCGATGAGACAGTGATGAGACAGTGATCAGAAATAGCGATGAGACAGTGATGAGACAGTGATCAGAAATAGTGATCAGAAATAGTGATCAGACACAGTGCTCAGAAATAGTGATCAGACAGTGATCAGAAATAGTGATGAGACAGTGATGAGACACAGTGATGAGACACAGTGATCAGGAATAGTGATGAGACACAGTGATCAGAAATAGTGATGAGACATAGTGATCAGACACAGTGCTCAGACACAGTGATCAGACACAGTGATCAGACACAGTGATCAGACAGTGCTCAGACACAGTGATCAGACACAGTGATCAGACACAGTGATCAGACAGTGATCAGACAGTGATCAGAAATAGTGATCAGACACAGTGATCAGAAATAGTGATGAGACACAGTGATCAGGAATAGTGATGAGACACAGTGATCAGAAATAGTGATGAGACATAGTGATCAGACACAGTGCTCAGACACAGTGATCAGACACAGTGATCAGACAGTGCTCAGACACAGTGATCAGACACAGTGATCAGACACAGTGATCAGACAGTGATCAGAAATAGTGATCAGACACAGTGATCAGAAATAGTGATTAGGCACAGTGATCAGACAGTGATTAGGCACAGTGATCAGACAGTGATCAGAAATAGCGATGAGACACAGTGATGAGACAGTGATCAGAAATAGCGATGAGACAGTGATCAGAAATAGTGATCAGAAATAGTGATCAGACACAGTGATCAGACACAGTGATCAGAAATAGTGATCAGAAATAGTGATCAGACACAGTGATCAAAAATAGTGATCAGACACAGTGATCAGAAATAGTGATCAGACACAGTGATCAGACACAGTGATCAGACACAGTGATCAGACAGTGATCAGAAATAGTGATCAGACACAGTGATCAAAAATAGTGATCAGAAATAGTGATCAGACACAGTGATCAGAAATAGTGATCAGACACAGTGATCAGACACAGTGATCAGAAATAGTAATCAGAAATAGTGATCAGAAATAGTGATCAAACACAGTGATCAGAAATAGTAATCAGAAATAGTGATCAGAAATAGTGATCAAACACAGTGATCAGAAATAGTGATTAGGCACAGTGATCAGACAGTGATCAGAAATAGTGATGAGACAGTGATGAGACACAGTGATCAGAAATAGTGATCAGAAATAGTGATTAGGCACAGTGAGCAGACAGTGATCAGAAATAGTGATGAGACACAGTGATCAGAAATAGTGATCAGACACAGTGATCAGAAATAGTGATCAGACACAGTGATCAGAAATAGTGATCAGACACAGTGAGCAGAAATAGTGATTAAGCACAGTGAGCAGACAGTGATCAGAAATAGTGATCAGACACAGTGATCAGAAATAGTGATCAGACACAGTGATCAGGCACATTCTTAATACTGTATGTCTGTTCAATGTTCTGCAGTTGTCCACTAGGTGGTGCTAATGACTAACTGCAGAGCCACTTAAATCCAGTAGCCAGAATAGCAGCCAATCAGTAACCATGTGCCAGTCTGCCAGCCAATCAGCATTCAGTAGCATTCAGAGCAGGTGAGCAGGTAAACAGGCGAGCAGGTAAACAGGTGAGCAGGTAAACAGGTGAGCAGATGAGCAGGTGAGCAGGTGAGCAGGTAAACAGGTGAGCAGGTAAATAGTTAAACAGGTGAGCAGGTGAGCAGGTAAACAGGTGAGCAGGTAAATAGTTAAACAGGTGAGCAGGTAAACAGGTGAGCAGGTAAACAGGTGAGCAGATGAGCAGGTGAGCAGGTGAGCAGGTAAACAGGTGAGCAGGTAAATAGTTAAACAGGTGAGCAGGTAAACAGGTGAGCAGGTAAATAGTTAAACAGGCGAGCAGGTAAACAGGTGAGCAGATGAGCAGGTGAGCAGGTAAACAGGCGAGCAGGTAAATAGTTAAACAGGCGAGCAGGTAAATAGTTAAACAGGTGAGCAGGTAAACAGGTGAGCAGATGAGCAGGTAAACAGGTGAGCAGGTAAACAGGTGAGCAGATGAGCAGATGAGCAGGTGAGCAGGTAAACAGGTGAGCAGATGAGCAGGTAAACAGGTGAGCAGGTAAACAGGTGAGCAGATGAGCAGATGAGCAGGTGAGCAGGTAAACAGGCGAGCAGGTAAACAGGCGAGCAGGTAAATAGTTAAACAGGTGAGCAGGTAAACAGGCGAGCAGGTAAATAGTTAAACAGGCGAGCAGGTAAACAGGCGAGCAGGTAAACAGGCGAGCAGGTGAGCAGGTAAACAGGCGAGCAGGTAAACAGGCGAGCAGGTAAATAGTTAAACAGGCGAGCAGGTAAACAGGCGAGCAGGTAAACAGGCGAGCAGGTGAGCAGGTAAACAGGCGAGCAGGTAAACAGGCGAGCAGGTAAACAGGTGAGCAGGTAAATAGTTAAACAGGTGAGCAGGTAAACAGGTGAGCAGGTGAGCAGGTAAATAGTTAAACAGGCGAGCAGGTAAACAGGCGAGCAGGTAAACAGGTGAGCAGGTAAATAGTTAAACAGGTGAGCAGGTAAACAGGTGAGCAGGTGAGCAGGTAAATAGTTAAACAGGTGAGCAGGTAAACAGGCGAGCAGGTAAACAGGCGAGCAGGTAAATAGTTAAACAGGTGAGCAGGTAAACAGGTGAGCAGGTAAACAGGCGAGCAGGTAAACAGGCGAGCAGGTAAATAGTTAAACAGGTGAGCAGGTAAACA
>NC_132878.1:99061558-99076558 GCF_030463535.1 Salminus brasiliensis | reverse complement strand
ACGGTGTTAAGGTGTTATTAAGGTGTTATTAAGGCGTTATTAAGGTGTTATTAAGGTGTTATCACCCAACCTGTTGCCCGAATTTGATGGAGTCTCCCTCCGCCAGCATGATGTCTGCAGCAGCTCCGCTGTGAACAGAGATGGCGCTCTTTAACCCAAACACCCTCTGCTTCAGCAGCCCCGTGCCTGTGATGTGGTCTGCATGGCAGTGTGTGTTCACTGGAGGAGGAAACAGGAGGGAGTTAAAACTAGTAAGCGTTACAGAGCGCCCCCTACGTTTCCTGTAGTGTATTACAGTCTGCCGGGTACTGTGGTAGCTGTTGGTTAAAGAGTGAAGGATAAAGAGAAAGGGAACGGTTCTAAAGGCCAAACCTGCGTCCATCATCAAAAGCAAAGTGCATTTATTAGTCAGTTATTACGACATATTAAGTGACTTTGAACCTGACTGAGGCTTTGATTTCAGAAACGGTGTCAGCATTAACCAGAGGAGCAATCCATGACTTCTTACTGACAAAAAAAAAAATATTATATCATAAAGTGACATTGTTTTAAGATCAAATATAGAGTCTAGTCATAGACAGCTAGTGTCCACCAATCCACCTTCACTGTGTATGTAACTCTACAATGATCCACACGCTCATTCTGATAGACTGTACAGGAAGCGTAGGGGGCGCTCTATAATGCTCTATAATGCTCATATGATACACACGCTCATTCTGACAGACTGTAATACACTACAGGAAGCGTAGGGGGCGCTCTATAATGCTCTATAATGTTCATATGATACACACGCTCATTCTGACAGACTGTAATACACTACAGGAAGCGTAGGGGGCGCTCTATAATGCTCTATAATGCTCATATGATCCACACGCTCATTCTGACAGACTGTAATACACTACAGGAAGTGTAGGGGGCGCTCTATAATGCTCTATAATGATCATATGATCCACACGCTCATTCTGACAGACTGTAATACACTACAGGAAGCATAGGGGGCGCTCTATAACGCTCTATAATGCTCATATGATACACACGCTCATTCTGACAGACTGTAATACACTACAGGAAGTGTAGGGGGCGCTCTATAATGCTCTATAATGATCATATGATCCACACGCTCATTCTGACAGACTGTAATACACTACAGGAAGCGTAGGGGGCGCTCTATAATGCTCTATAATGCTCTTATGATCCACACGCTCATTCTGACAGACTGTAATACACTACAGGAAGCGTAGGGGGCGCTCTATAATGCTCTATAATGTTCATATGATCCACACGCTCATTCTGACAGACTGTAATACACTACAGGAAGAGTAGGGGGCGCTCTATAATGCTCTATAATGTTTATATGATCCACACGCTCATTCTGACAGACTGTAATACACTACAGGAAGCGTAGGGGGTGCTCTATAATGCTCTATAATGATCATATGATCCACACACTCATTCTGACAGACTGTAATACACTACAGGAAGAGTAGGGGGCGCTCTATAATGCTCTATAATGTTCATATGATCCACACGCTCATTCTGACAGACTGTAATACACTACAGGAAGAGTAGGGGGCGCTCTATAATGCTCTATAATGTTTATATGATCCACACGCTCATTCTGACAGACTGTAATACACTACAGAAAGTGTAGAGGGCGCTCTATAATGCTTCATGCATTCTCCATCATACAAAGGAACACTTTAACTGAAAAGATTCTAATGGTTCTATGTAGAACCACAGATTTTCCTGAAGAACCCTTGAGGAACTTGAGTTTTGTTTACCGGCTACTTTTAGTTTGAGGCCAAGTTCGTCAACCAGCTTCAGGTCTCGCTCCACCGTCTCCAGAACCGGGTCGATCAGCACGGCCTCGCGGCTCTCCACGTCTGCCAGCAGATAGGAGTATGTGGAGCTCTCAGCCTCGAACAGCTTCACACACACACACACACACACACACACACACACACACACACAGACAGTCAGAGTGAGTCAGCTAAACACACTGCTCCTCCCTGGCCTTATCTTTACTCCTCTGTACATTGTTTCTGGGGGGGATCGGGTTACGCGCCGCCCGCCTGTGGTTCTGCCCACTATAGGACTGAGTGACGGAGCAGCTGACCGGAGTCACTCTGTTTTGGGGATGCTGAGGCAGTAAGTGTAAACACGCCCCACAGCGGAACGCAGAACCGCACGTAGACCCTGAATACCAGAGGAGGGCGGGAGCTGAGACGGCAGTGCTCTCACGCATACATTTAATAGGCTTCCTCTGCTTCTCCTCAGCCAATCACTGTCCTGAATCTCACTGTCCTGAACGGCACTGTCCTGAACGGCACTGTCCTGAATCTCACTGTCCTGAATGGCACTGTCCTGAACGGCACTGTCCTGAATCATACTGTCCTGAACGGCACTGTCCTGAATCTCACTGTCCTGAATCAAACTGTCCTGAACGGCACTGTCCTGAACGGCACTGTCCTGAACGGCACTGTCCTGAATCTCACTGTCCTGAATCATACTGTCCTGAATGGCACTGTCCTGAATCATACTGTCCTGAACGGCACTGTCCTGAATCATACTGTCCTGAACGGCACTGTCCTGAACGGCACTGTCCTGAATCTCACTGTCCTGAATCATACTGTCCTGAATCATACTGTCCTGAATGGCACTGTCCTGAATCATACTGTCCTGAACGGCACTGTCCTGAACGGCACTGTCCTGAATCATACTGTCCTGAACGGCACTGTCCTGAATCTCACTGTCCTGAATGGCACTGTCCTGAATCATACTGTCCTGACCGGCACTGTCCTGAATGGCACTGTCCTGAATGGCACTGTCCTGAATCACACTGTCCTGAATGACACTGTCCTGAATCATACTGTCCTGAACGGCACTGTCCTGAACGGCACTGTCCTGAATGGCACTGTCCTGAATCATACTGTCCTGAATGGCACTGTCTTGAATCTCACTGTCCTGAATGGCACTGTCCTGAATGGCACTGTCCTGAATCTCACTGTCCTGAATCTCACTGTCCTGAATGGCACTGTCCTGAATCATACTGTCCTGAATGGCACTGTCTTGAATCTCATTGTCCTGAATGGCACTGTCCTGAATCATACTGTCCTGAACGGCACTGTCCTGAATCTCACTGTCCTGAATCTCACTGTCCTGAATCTCACTGTCCTGAATCTCATTGTCCTGAATGGCACTGTCCTGAATCATACTGTCCTGAATCTCACTGTCCTGAATCTCACTGTCCTGAATCTCACTGTCCTGAATGATATTCATACTGTAGTTTCAACTTAAAAAAATGTTCATTATCAGTAAAATTCCTGATTCCTGATCTTTTAACTCTTGCTTTATGACTCAGTTATGAACATCAATGCAGAAACGTAATGAAATTATTAATTAATAATAAATAAATAAATAAATAAATAAATAGATCGAATTTGACAGTCTCTTCATTTAGCATATTTTGTGCCTCAGGGTTCTAATTTAGGGCCTGTGAACTGCTGTGAACTCTGACAGTAATATAGACGGGGAGTGGCAGGGAAAGTGATGGGGGAGTGACAGCGAGAGTGACAGGGGGAGTGGCAGGGAGAGTGACAGGGGGAGTGGCAGAATATGTATCCAGTAGAACCCTCTCTTAAAGGTTCTAAGAATGTACACATTCATATGGTTCTTTATGGTCAAGGTTCTATGTATAACCACTGTCTTTACTGAGGAACCCTTGAAGGCCCCCTTTTGTAAAGGTGAACACATTAAACATGGTTCTAGATAAAACCACTAGGAACAGCAGTGGAACTGTTTTGACACCGTATCAAACGGCAAAAAAGAACCCTACACCAGAGGTTTTTTTATTTGGTTATCAAAGTTCTATGTAGAACCACTGCTGTTACTGAAGAACCCATGAAGAACCCGGCTACAACCTTATCAGAAACTGTTCTACTGAAACGGTTCTTTAACTGATATTGATAGTGGAACCATTTCTGATCAAACACAGAAAGTGTAAAAAAGAACCTATCTACAGTACAAGAGGTTCTCCATCATAGAAAAGAACCATTTACACATTCAGACACAAGGCAGAACCACAGAACCACCACCTTCTCTGAAGAACCAGTTCCCTGATCCATAACAGTGGAACCATTTTATTGCTACATAGAACCTTCTCACGAAGAACCACACTCAAAAGGTTCTCGGTTCTGCAGGAGAACTCGTGTTATTTTAGCAGTTTCGCTTCTGCCTGATTCATGACGTCAACGCTGACGTCATCTTAACGTTATTTAACGTAATTTCGAGGTTACCTGAGAGCAGTAGCAGCTCTACGCCCCTCCCCCTCCCCGGTCTCTGCAGGTGAGCGCTGTGAGGCTGAAGGTTCAGGTAAGCTCACCTGTCTGAAGAGCAGCCCTTTGGTCTCCATGCGCGCGCTGTAGGCTCTCAATCCGGTGTTCCTGCAGCTCAGCGCGAGCAGGGCGGCTTTAAGCCCGCGCGATGTCATCCTCAACCCCATATCTGATCACACGCGCACACACACACACACACACACGCGCGCACCCGTCCAGCAGCAGAACAGACCTAACCGGTTCACAGCTCGAACCTGAGCTCGTGCACTGTCACGAATGAAACAGCGCGCGGGGCGTCTGGTCTGGTCTGTTATTGAGCAACGTCCGCTCCGACGTCATCGACCTTGCCCCCCCCCCTCCCCCCAACCAAACGCGGCCAAACGCGCGAGCTGCAGCTCGGGTTAGGGGTGTGTGGTCTTACTTCAGATGTTCTGTCTGTCTGTCTGACTGTCTGACTGTCTGTCTGTCTGTCTGTTTGGTGTCTGTTTTGATTTTGGGAATGCGCGTGCACGCTCACATCACCACACGGAAGCGGTTTGTTTAGTCTGCGTGTAGAGCAGCACGAACAGCACGAGCGCGCTCTGCCGCCCCCTGGTGGCGGGAAGGCGCTGCAGACAGGTTAGACCCGTGGAGGGGTCAGTGCAGGTGGAGGGGTCAGTGCAGGTGCAGGTGGAGGGGTCAGTGCAGGTGGAGGGGTCAGTGCAGAGGCTCCCCGTGACTGACTGCAGCGTCCAGCCTGGAGAGGAACCGCTCAGCCTGGCCAGATTCATACTGCGCTAACAAAGGTTCTCCAGTTACTGCAGTTAGCTAGAACGCAGCACACACAGCGTGTCAGCACTCGGGTGAGCTACGTGAGCGCCACCACGACACGGCAAAACAGAACCATCACATCCTTAGGACTCAAAACCCGTCTCACAGTCTGTTTATTAATAATAATAATAATAATAATAATAATAATATTAATAATAATAATAATATTAATAATAATAATAATAATAATAACACTAAAGTCAGTTTGAGAAAACTAGTGTTTATTTGATAAAATGAATAAAAAACTGATCAGAGAGTGTCGTCCTGAGCTCCGTCGGTCCTCGCCGGGTCTGCATCCTGAAACAGCCAGAAAATCAGCAAAATGCACAATTACAGTCCAGTACCTGTATGTATTCATTACTGCACCAGTATGTATTAGTTGGTGCACCAGTTATTAGTTACTGTACCTGTATGAATTAGTTACTGTACCTGTATGTATTAGTTGGTGTACCAGTATGTATTAGTGGGTGTACCTGTATGTATTAGTTGGTGTACCTGTATGTATTAGTGGGTGTACCTGTATGTATTAGTTGGTGTACCAGTATGTATTAGTTACTGTACCTGTATGTATTAGTTACTGTACCTGTATGTATTAGTGGGTGTACCTGTATGTATTCATTACTGTACCTGTATGTATTGGTTGGTGTACCTGTATGTATTAGTTACTGTACCTGTATGTATTAGTTGGTGTACCTGTATGTATTCATTACTGTACCTGTATGTATTGGTTGGTGTACCTGTATGTATTAGTTGGTGTACCAGTATGTATTAGTTACTGTACCTGTATGTATTAGTTACTGTACCTGTATGTATTGGTTGGTGTACCTGTATGTATTGGTTGGTGTACCAGTATGTATTAGTTACTGTACCTGTATGTATTAGTTACTGTAACTGTATGTATTAGTTACTGTACCTGTATGTATTAGTTGGTGTACCTGTATGTATTGGTTGGTGTACCTGTATGTATTCATTACTGTACCTGTATGTATTGGTTGGTGTACCTGTATGTATTGGTTCAGCCACTGCAGCAGCTGAGAGACACGTGTGTAGACCCCTGGTTTGTTGGGTCGGCCACACCCCTCCCCCCAGCTGACCACTCCTGCCAGCCTCCACTCTCCATCGGCCGTCTGGCACACCAGAGGACCCCCGCTGTCGCCCTGCAGGGAAGACGTACACGCTGTGTAACCAGGTAAACGTGCCCCCGGGTGGGTATCTGTCTCACTGCAGCATACCTGGCAAGCATCCACGCCTCCCTCCATGCTCCCAGCACAAAGCATTCTGGGAGTCAGGTAGGAGCCATAGACGGACGGACTGGAGCAGATGGTCTGATCGATGACCTGCACCAGCGCCTGCCGCAGCTGGGGAGACACAGTACCTGCAGACAGGAACAGCATCATTATCAGAGGATAAGCTCCCCAGTCAGAGCTATTCTACAGTGGAGGTTCTAGATAAGCTCCCCCAGTCAGAGCTGTTCTACAGTGGAGGTTCTAGATAAGCTCCCCAGTCAGAGATATTCTACAGTGGAGGTTCTAGATAAGCTCCCCCAGTCAGAGCTGTTCTACAGTGGAGGTTCTAGATAAGCTCCCCCAGTAAGAGCTGTTCTACAGTGGAGGTTCTAGATAAGCTCCTCCAGTCAGAGCTGTTCTACAGTGGAGGTTCTAGATAAGCTCCCCCAGTCAGAGCTGTTCTACAGTGGAGGTTCTAGATAAGCTCCCCCAGTCAGAGCTGTTCTAGGTAGTAGGGAAGTGGTGTGTTGTAGTCATGGCGACCGATGCCTGGGTCGAGTTAAGCAGACTGCTTTTAAAAATCCCTTAAAGAGGATCGACAGCGCTTAGATAGTCTATCTGTACCTGTAGAGTACGGCCGATTACCACAGACCACCATGACAACACATCACTGAACACACGACCCTCACCGTATCTCACCGTATCTGACCGTATCTCACCGTATCTGCAGATAATGGAGGTCAAAGGGCAGGTGCTGAAGTGTGAGGCTGAAGGTGTGAGAGAGCAGAGTTCAGCTCAGACTGGGAGAATATCGTACCAGGAGTGAAGTTTATCTGGAGAGCTCAGTACTGCAGGTATTCTGCACATTCCACAGTCTGGGGTTTTACCCCCCACGTCAGCAGGGGTAGCGGTCCGTCTGCTCGCCTGCTGCTCCAGGGAATAGTGTGTTCCAGTGCGTTCCCTTCTTTCAAATTCAGGGAAAGGTGCTGAAATGATGGTCAGTGGTAATCGACCGTACTCTGCAGCTACAGCAGATTACAGCAGATTATAATACACACTGGACTACCCCTGCCCATTGCTCCATCTGCCCATTGCCCCATCTGCCCATTGCCCTGTCTGCCCATTGCCCTGTCTGCCCATTGTCTTTATTGTGGCCGGCTGTGGTGTAGAACTCTACTGTCAGCTAATCATGGAGAAGCCAGGAGAATGGTCTGTGTGTCGGTGGTTCAGAGGTGTATAATGGTGAGGGTGGAGCTGGTGTTTATGGTTTTACCTCCTTCACGTGTGTAGCCCCACCCGGTCACCCAGCAGGAGGAACCAGCTGGAAATGTCTGTTTATAACCAGGCAGGCACACGGGCCGCACACCATCTGCAAAACACGCCCCCATCAGTGCAGGAACTGTCACACAGCTGCAGTTCTGTAGAGGTATCTGTATAGCAATGTGGTCATGCCCACCTCCCATCCTCATGTCTGTGTCCGTGAGCAGCAGGCTGAGGTCATAGTCGTTGGTGTCCTCAGAGAACTTCGGGTGGGGGTAAATACGCAGGGTGTTGTAGCGCTTGCCGTGCGTCACCACGATCGTATCAATCACCACCTGCCAATCCGACTCCAACATCATGTTGAATCTGCCGAGCATTCGCAGCCTTTATTCCTACTGCAGCCCTCTCGTACCAGCACCCACCATCAATTAATCAATCAGCACCCACCATCAATTAATCAGTCAGCATCCACCATCAATTAATCAATCAGCACCCACCATCAATTAATCAATCAGCACCCACCATCAATTAATCAGTCAGCATCCACCATCAATTAATCAATCAGCACCCACCATCATTTAATCAGTCAGCACCCACCATCAATTAATCAATCAGCACCTACCATCAATTAATCAATCAGCACCCACCATCATTTAATCAGTCAGCACCCACCATCATTTAATCAATCAGCACCCACCATCAATTAATCAATCAGCACCTACCATCAATTAATCAATCAGCACCCACCATCAATTAATCAGTCAGCATCCACCATCAATTAATCAATCAGCACCCACCATCATTTAATCAGTCAGCATCCACCATCAATTAATCAATCAGCACCCACCATCATTTAATCAGTCAGCATCCACCATCAATTAATCAGTCAGCACCCACCATCAATTAATCAATCAGCACCCCCCATCAATGAATCAGTCAGCACCACCTTCAATTGATCAATCAGCACCCACCTTCAATTAATCAATCAGCATCCACCTTCATTTAATCAATCAGCACCACCTTCAATTAATCAATCAGCACCCACCTTCATTTAATCAATCAGCACCACCTTCAATAAATCAATCAGCACCACCATAAATTAATCAATCAGCACCCACCTTCATTTAATCAATCAGCACCACCTTCAATTAATCAATCAGCACCCACCTTAAATTAATCAGTCAGCACCCACCTTCAATTAATCAATCAGCACCCACCATCAATTAATCAGCACCCACCTTCAATTAATCAATCAGCACCCACCTTCATTTAATCAATCAGCACCACCTTCAATAAATCAATCAGCACCACCATAAATTAATCAATCAGCACCCACCTTCATTTAATCAATCAGCACCACCTTCAATTAATCAGTCAGCATCCACCATCAATTAATCAGTCAGCACCCACCATCAATTAATCAATCAGCACCCCCCATCAATGAATCAGTCAGCACCACCTTCAATTGATCAATCAGCACCCACCTTCAATTAATCAATCAGCACCCACCATCAATTAATCAATCAGCACCCACCATCAATTAATCAATCAGCACCCACCTTCAATTAATCAGTCAGCACCCACCATCAATTAATCAGCACCCACCTTCAATTAATTAATCATGACCCACCATCAGTTAATCAATCAGCACCACCTTCAATTAATCAATCAGCACCACTATCAATTAATCAATCAGCACCACCTTCAATTAATCTGTCAGCATCCACCATCAATTAATCAGTCAGCACCCACCATCAATTAATCAGTCAGCACCCACCATCAATTAATCAATCAGCACCACCTACAATTAATCAGTCAGCACCACCTTCAATAAATCAATCAG
This sequence comes from Salminus brasiliensis, assembly GCF_030463535.1. Lineage (NCBI taxonomy): Eukaryota > Metazoa > Chordata > Actinopteri > Characiformes > Bryconidae > Salminus > Salminus brasiliensis. The sequence goes on along the minus strand of NC_132878.1, from coordinate 99,067,085 downwards.
CACCCACCTTCAATTTATCAATCAGCATCCACCATTAATTAATCAGTCAGCACCCACCTTCAATTAATCAATCAGCACCCACCTTAAATTAATCAGTCAGCACCCACCTTCAATTAATCAATCAGCACCCACCATCAATTAATCAATCAGCACCCACCATCAATTAATTAATCAGCACCCACCTTCAATTAATCAATCAGCACCCACCATCAATTAATCAGCACCCACCTTCAATTAATCAATCAGCATCCACCTTCATTTAATCAATCAGCACCACCTTCAATTAATCAATCAGCACCCACCTTCATTTAATCAATCAGCACCACCTTCAATAAATCAATCAGCACCACCATAAATTAATCAATCAGCACCCACCTTCATTTAATCAATCAGCACCACCTTCAATTAATCAATCAGCACCCACCTTCATTTAATCAATCAGCACCACCTTCAATTAATCAATCAGCACCCACCATCAATTAATCAATCAGCACCCACCATCAATTAATCAGTCAGCATCCACCATCAATTAATCAATCAGCACCCACCATCAATTAATCAATCAGCACCACTTTCAATTAATCAATCAGCACCACCTTCAATTAATCAATCAGCACCCACCATCAATTAATCAGTCAGCACCCACCATCAATTAATCAGTCAGCATCCACCATCAATTAATCAATCAGCACCCACCATCAATTAATCAATCAGCACCACCTTCAATTAATCAATCAGCACCACCTTCAATTAATCAATCAGCACCCACCATCAATTAATCAATCAGCACCACCTTCAATTAATCAATCAGCACCACCTTCAATTAATCAATCAGCACCCACCAGGAATGATTTAGTATCTATTATGAATCATTTGATCTTCTGTGAATCTTTTGATCTTACTCTACAAAGCAGTGTGCGGCAGTGATGATCCAGCGGGGGGTTATTATTGCCCCTCCACAAACGTGCTGACCCCTCCAGTGGAGGCTGGCTTGCCACCCCCACTGATCCTCCACCGCCACTGAACCCCCAACTATCCGCACGGCAGGACCCCCTGCTCCCACCAGTGACACACAGTCTGAGAGAGAGACCCAGAGAGACACAGAGAGAGAGAGAGAGAGAGAGAGAGTAGGGTCAGTAGAACCGTGGACTCTGTGATTGATTATGTGAGTCTGTAGATCGGGTCAGTAGAACCGTGGACTCTGTGATTGATTATGTGAGTCTGTAGATCGGGTCAGTAGAACCGTGGACTCTGTGATTGATTATGTGAGTTTGAAGATCGGGTCAGTAGAACCGTGGACTCTGTGATTGATTATGTGAGTCTGTAAATCGGGTCAGTAGAACCGTGGACTCTGTGATTGATTATGTGAGTCTGTAGATCGGGCCAGTAGAACCGTGGACTCTGTGATTGATTATGTGAGTCTGTAGATCGGGTCAGTAGAACCGTGGACTCTGTGATTGATTATGTGAGTCTGTAGATCGGGCCAGTAGAACCGTGGACTCTGTGATTGATTATGTGAGTCTGTAGATCGGGCCAGTAGAACCGTGGACTCTGTGATTGATTATGTGAGTCTGTAGATCGGGCCAGTAGAACCGTGGACTCTGTGATTGATTATGTGAGTCTGTAGATCGGGCCAGTAGAACCGTGGACTCTGTGATTGATTATGTGAGTCTGTAGATCGGGCCAGTAGAACCGTGGACTCTGTGATTGATTATGTGAGTCTGTAGATCGGGCCAGTAGAACCGTGGACTCTGTGATTGATTATGTGAGTCTGTAGATCGGGCCAGTAGAACCGTGGACTCTGTGATTGATTATGTGAGTCTGTAGATCGGGCCAGTAGAACCGTGGACTCTGTGATTGATTATGTGAGTCTGTAAATCGGGTCAGTAGAACCGTGGACTCTGTGATTGATTATGTGAGTCTGTAGATCGGGTCAGTAGAACCGTGGACTCTGTGATTGATTATGTGAGTCTGTAAATCGGGTCAGTAGAACCGTGGACTCTGTGATTGATTATGTGAGTCTGTAGATCGGGCCAGTAGAACCGTGGACTCTGTGATTGATTATGTGAGTCTGTAGATCGGGCCAGTAGAACCGTGGACTCTGTGATTGATTATGTGAGTCTGTAGATCGGGTCAGTAGAACCGTGGACTCTGTGATTGATTATGTGAGTCTGTAGATCGGGTCAGTAGAACCGTGGACTCTGTGATTGATTATGTGAGTCTGTAGATCGGGCCAGTAGAACCGTGGACTCTGTGATTGATTATACCTCCTGAGATGTTGACTGTTTGATTGACAGGAACCTTTTCTGAGTGTACCGGGGCTGAGGTGAAGCTGCAGTTCCATTTGACGTCACAGGGGGCGCTGCTGTCCTGCAGTCTGGCTGGAAACCACAGCAGCTTCACTGAGGAGAGGAGGGTGGGATGTTATTTGGTCACTTCCTGTTAGTCTGCTGCTGACAGACAGGTAACTCACCTGTTACAGCCGTGGCGACAGTGATGATGATGAGGATGAAGATCAGAGCTGAAGCTAAGAGCAGGCGAGAGGAACCCGCAGCCTGAGCAGGAGAACCTGCACACAGACAGGACACACCCACCCAGCCCCTCTTCAGCACCCATTAACTTATTACCTCTGTTCATTCATATTCATACAGATGAAGCTCCAATACACACCAAAACCTCTTATCCACCATCTACCCTCTCCACACACACACACACACACACACACACACTAGTGAACTAGGGGCAGTGAGCACACACACACCCAGAGCGGTGGGCAGCCAACTCCAGCGCCCGGGGAGCAGAGAGAGGGTCAAGGGCCCAACAACGGCAGCTTGTCAAGCCCGGGAATCGAACCCACAACCCTGTCCTCAACAGCCCGGAGCGCTGACCGCTGTGCACCACTGCCCCCTGCTGTAATGTCTTAACTGTGGTGCAGTGGCTGCAGCGCTGTGTGCAGAAGTGGAGGACTGATCTGTACCTGACTCTTCCTCAGGTGTGTCTTTTGAAAGGGCAGCGCCCCCTGCTGGAGCTGAACCCTCCACAGACAGAACCTCCCCCTGACCGGCTGAGGCGCTCTCAGGGTGCGTCTGACCGTGCACAGGTGAGAGGGTGACGCTGGGCGGGTCTGGAGGAGGAGCAGGAGGGGTGATGGAGGAGGACAGGGACACACCTGTTACCTGAGCACAGCTGGTGGCAGCTGGAGGGGTGAGGAGGTGTGTGCTGAGAGGAACGAGGGCGGGGTTTTCAAAGGAGAGTGAAAGGGGCGTAAACACTGGTGCTGAGTCATGGAGACTAACGAGGAAGTGCACTTGACCTATGCCAGAGGAATTCTGGGAGATGGAGTTTGGGGGTTGGGTCAGAAGCACTGAAGGAGATACTACTGCCAGGGGCGGGACCGAGAGCAGAGGTGGGGCTGTGGGAGGAGGCGGGGCAGCAAAAGGAGGAGGGTCCGAGAGTGGTGGGTGAGCTATGGGAAGAGGTGGGGATGTGGGAGGTGGTGACAGATCAACAGGAGGTGGAGCTGTGGGAGGAGGCGGGGCAATGAAAGGAAATGGGGCTGTGTAAAAAGTTGGGGGATCAAAAGAAGGCGGGGCTGTGGGAAGAGATGGAGCAGGGTAAGGAGGCGGGGCTGTGGGAAGAGACGGAGCAGGGTAAGGAGGCGGGGCTGTGGGAGGAGGCGGGGAAGAGAAAGAAGGTGGGGCTAAATGTGAAAGTGGAATGGGATTAGATGGTGGACAGGCAGTGGGCAGGTTGTGGTGGGACGCCCCCTGCTGGAGGAGAGAATGATATACATTAGTGCCCTCTCGACGGTCAGCTGGGCGGGATTTCCCCTGTGTGTTTAAACTCAGCTAATTTACATATTTAATTATTCTAGCAATCTGCTTCTTCATTAGTCGAGCACGTCTCCGACCGGGAGCAGCCGAAAGGGTTGTTCAGCAGCTGGAAGTCAGTGGAAGTCAGTGAGGGCTGAGTTTAGGTCATATTGGAGAGGTGTGTGCATAATTAATAATCCAGAGGTGGGGGGTTGAGGGGTTTGGTGTGAAACGCTTGGTTCTAGATAAGCTCCCCCAGTCAGAGCTGTTCTACAGTGGAGGTTCTAGATAAGCTCCCCCAGTCAGAGCTGTTCATCATCATCATCATCATCATCATTCCATATAAAACTCAGAAGACTCGTGTAGCTGCACTGGTGGGTTTGGATAGGAGATAAATTATGGGCTGTATCTGTGTTGTAGTCATGGCAACAAAAGTCTGGCTCCATTCACGACCGCTGTAAAAATCTAATGCAGTCTGATGTAGTCTGATGCAGTCTGATGTAGTCTGATGCAGTCTGATGCAGTTTGTTGCAGTCTGATGCAGTCTGATGAGGTCTAATGCAGTCTGTTGTAGTCTGATGTGGTCTAATGCAGTCTGATGCAGTCTGATGCAGTCTGATGCAGTCTGATGCAGTTTGTTGCAGTTTGTTGCAGTTTGTTGCAGTCTGATGTAGTCTGATGCAGTCTGATGCAGTCTGTTGCAGTCTAATGCAGTCTGATGCAGTCTGATGCAGTCTGTTGCAGTCTGATGCAGTTTGTTGCAGTCTGATGCAGTCTGTTGCAGTTTGTTGCAGTCTGATGCAGTCTGATGCAGTTTGTTGCAGTCTGATGCAGTCTGTTGCAGTTTGTTGCAGTCTGATGCAGTCTGATGCAGTTTGTTGCAGTCTGATGCAGTCTGATGCAGTTTGTTGCAGTCTGATGCAGTCTGACACTCAACTCATGCTCTATTTCCCACCGTCTGACACACAGGTTTCTGCCCGTATCTCAGCATGCCTCGCCGACGTCTCTTCTTGGATGGCGGCTCACCACCTCAAACTCAACCCCAGCAAGACGGAGCTGCTGTACATCCCGGGAACTGCTGGATCAAAAAATGATCTTGCCATCACCTTTGAGAACTCACTGGTCACTCCTTTAACAGAAGCTGGAAGCCTTGGTGTAGTCATGGATGATCAGTTATCGTTCTCAAGTCATGTTGCAAACGTAACTCGGTCCTGCAGATTTCTCCTGTACAACATCCGGAGAATTCCACCCTTCCTCTCTAGAGAGGCCACCCAGGTGCTTGTTCAGTCTCTCGTCACGTCCAGACTTGATTACTGCAGCTCTCTCCTGGCTGGTCTCCCTCTGCGCACCATCAGGCACCTGCAACTCATCCAAAATGCAGCGGCACGGGTCGTCTTCAATGTCCCTAAATTCAGCCATGTCACTCCACTGCTGCGTTCTCTCCACTGCTGCGTTCTCTCCACTGGCTTCCTGTAGCTGCTGCCCGCATCAGATTCAGAACCCTGACGCTGGCCTACAAAGCCAAGAACGGACCAGCCCCTCCATACTTGATGGCAATGGTCAAAAGCCGATCCGCACCAAGAGCCCTTCGAGCTACAAGTACGGCTCGGCTCGACCCGCCATCCCTCAAAATCCGCAGAAGACAAGCGTCCAGGCTTTTTTCTGTCCTGACCAAAAGTGGTGGAACGAGCTGCCCCTGGGTGTCCGAACGGCCG
>NC_132878.1:99041558-99054058 GCF_030463535.1 Salminus brasiliensis | reverse complement strand
AGATATACAGACGTACAGATATACAGATGTACAGATACAGATATACAGACGTACACATATACAGACGTACTGATACAGATATACAGACGTACACATATACAGACGTACTGATACAGATATACAGACGTACACATATACAGATATACAGACGTACACATATACAGACGTACTGATACAGATATACAGACGTACAGATACACAGACGTACAGATACAGATATACAAACGTACAGATATACAGACGTACAGATACAGATATACAGACGTACAGATACAGATATACAGACGTACAGATATACAGACGTACAAATATACAGACGTACAGATACAGATATACAGACGTACAGATATACAGACGTACAGATATACAGACACAGATATACAGACGTACAAATACACATATACAGACGTACACATATACAGACGTACAGATACAGATATACAGACGTACAGATATACAGACGTACAAATATACAGACGTACAGATACAGATATACAGACGTACAGATACAGATATACAGACGTACAGATACAGACGTACAGATACAGATATTACAGACATACAGATACAGATATACAGACGTACAGATATACAGACGTACAGATACAGATATACAGACGTACAGATATACAGATGTACAGATACAGATATACAGACGTACAGATACAGATATACAGACGTACAGATATACAGACGTACACATATACAGACGTACACATATACAGACGTACAGATATACAGACGTACAGATACAGATATACAGACGTACAGATACAGACGTACAGATACAGATATACAGACGTACAGATATACAGACATACAGATACAGATATACAGACGTACAGATACAGATATACAGATACAGATATACAGACGTACAAATATATACAGACGTACAGATACAGATATACAGACGTACAGATATACAGATATACAGACGTACAGATATACAGACGTACAGATACAGATATACAGATACAGATATACAGACGTACAGATATACAGACGTACAGATACAGATATACAGACGTACAGATATACAGACGTACAGATACAGATATACAGACGTACAGATATACAGACGTACAGATATACAGACGTACAGATATACAGATATACAGACGTACAGATATACAGATATACAGATGTACAGATATACAGACGTACAGATACAGATATACAGATATCTGTATCTGTACGTCTGTATCTGTACATCACCGTGAACACTGGGGCACCCCAGGGCAGTGTACTGAGTCCTCTGCTGTTCACCCTTCTGACTCATGACTGTGTTGCGAAACACAGTTCTAACAGCATCATAAAGTTTGCAGATGATACAACTGTGCTGGGTCTCATCAGCAAAGGCGACGAGTCAGCATACAGAGAGGAGGTGCAGCAGCTGCTCCTCTGAGGAAATCGTTAAGAGCACCAAGTTCCTTGGTGTCCACCTAGCGGAGAACCTCACCTGGTCCCTGAACACCAGCTCTACAGCCAAGAAAGCCCAGCAGCGTCTCTACTTCCTCCGGAAGCTGAGAAAGGCCCGTCTCCCTCCACCCATCCCTCCCTCTTCTATAGGGGAACCATAGAGAGCATCCTGAGCAGCTGCATCACTGCCTGGTTTGGGACCTGCACAGCCTCTGACCGCAAGACCCTCCAACGCATTGTGAGGACAGCTGAGAAGATCATCTGAGTCTCTCTCCCCTCCGGCATGGACATTTACACCACCCGCTGCATCCGCAAAGCAACCAGCATTGTGGATGACTCACCCACCCTTCACACAGACTGTTCTCCCTCCTGCCATCAGGAAGAAGGTACCGCAGCATCCGGTCCAACACGACCAGACTCTGCAACAGCTTCTTCCCCCAAGCCATCAGACTCCTCAACTCAACTCAACTTCTGAACTGATATCTTTCTGGTACATGTACACTCTCCCTCTCTCTCTCTCTCTCTCTCTCTCTCTCCTCTCCCTCTCTCTCTCTCCCTCTCCCTCTCTCTCTCTCTCTCTCTCTCTCTGTCTCTCTCTCTCTCTCTCCAACCATTTACCCAGGAAAAAAAGGGGAAGCATTTTTGCACAAAGCATTGCACTAATAACTGTACTTTTACTATCTCACTGGACTCTATTTATTACACATTGCACAATTTGCACACTACCGGCAATTATTTATTATTCTCTGGTCTGTACTGTGTTGTGTTGTCTGTCCTCACTTGCACTTGTGTCTTGTATGCACTGTCTATGTTGCACCATGGTCCTGGAGGAACGTTGTTTCGTTTCACTGTGTACTCTGTATGTAGTTGAAATGACAATAAAACCCACTTGACTTGACTTGACTGTACAGGTACAGATATACAGACGTACAGATATACAGACGTACAGATACAGATATACAGACGTACAGATACAGATATACAGACGTACAGATATACAGACGTACTGATACAGATATACAGACGTACAGATACAGATATACAGACGTACTGATACAGATATACAGATGTACTGATACAGATATACAGACGTACAGATACAGATATCAGACGTACTGATACAGATATACAGACGTACACATATACAGACGTACAGATACAGATATACAGACGTACAGATACAGATATACAGACGTACAGATATACAGACGTACTGATACAGATATACAGACGTACAGATATACAGATGTACTGATACAGATATACAGACGTACAGATATACAGATGTACTGATACAGATATACAGACGTACAGATATACAGACGTACTGATACAGATATACAGACGTACTGATACAGATATACAGACGTACAGATACAGATATACAGACGTACAGATACAGATATACAGACGTACAGATATACAGACGTACAGATACAGATATACAGACGTCAGATACAGATATACAAGACGTACAGATATACAGACGTACAGACGTACAGGATATGTAACACAGACAATAAACAATAAAAGAACTGAATTTTCACTTTTTTCTAAGCTAAATTAAATATTCAGTAAAGCTTTCAGAAACTGCTGATGCAATTCCTCTTCTGTGTGTGTAAAACACTCCTACACACACACACACTCTTACATACACACACTCTAACACACACACACACACTCTCTCTCTCTCTCTCTCTCACACACACACAGTGCTGCATTATGCCCACTGTCTACAGAGGCACAACAAAGCATTATTGCTAATTATAAGCACATTCAAATGTGTGTGAGCGTGTGTATGAGTGTGTGTGTGTGAGTGTGTGTGTGTGTGTGTGTGTGTGTGAGTGTGTGTGTGTGTGTGTGTGTGTGTGTGAGTGTGTGTGTGTGTGCAGGCAGTAAATCAGAGCATCAGTAATTCTGTTCAGAAAGTCTCGTCTCTGATGTGAAGCTGTTAGTGACAGAGACACTCCTCCCACCTCCACACCTTCACAAGTTCGTTTACTGAAACAAAGCCTGCAGCACCGTCAGCAAACACCCAACCCCACTTCAGAGTGTGAGGTATAGAGTGTGAGGTACAGAGAGCGAGGTATTGAGTGAGTTACAGAGAGCGAGTTACAGAGTGTGAGGTATAGAGTGTGAGGTACAGAGAACAAGGTATAAAGTGTGAGGTACAGAGAGCGAGGTATAGAGTGTGTTACAGAGTGTGAGGTATAGAGTGTGAGGTACAGAGAGCAAGGTATAGAGTGTGTTACAGAGTGTGAGGTATAGAGTGTGAGGTACAGAGAGCAAGGTATAGAGTGTGAGGTACAGAGAGCGAGGTATAGAGTGCTAGTTACAGAGTGTGAGGTATAGAGTGTGAGGTACAGAGGGCAAGGTATAGAGTGTGAGGTACAGAGAGCGAGGTATAGAGTGTGAGGTATAGAGTGTGAGGTACAGAGAGCGAGGTATAGAGTGTGTTACAGAGTGTGAGGTATAGAGTGTGAGGTACAGAGAACAAGGTATAGAGTGTGAGGTACAGAGAGCGAGGTATAAAGTGTGTTACAGAGTGTAAGGTACAGAGCGTGAGGTACAGAGAGCAAGGTATAGAGTGTGAGGTACAGAGAGCGAGGTATAGAGTGCTAGTTACAGAGTGTGAGGTATAGAGTGTGAGGTACAGAGGGCAAGGTATAGAGTGTGAGGTACAAAGAGCGAGGTATAGAGTGTGAGTTACAGAGTGTGAGGTATAGAGTGTGAGGTACAGAGAGCAAGGTATAGTGTGGGGTATAGAGTGTTAGATATAGAGTGTGAAGTACAGAGTGTGAAGTACAGAGTGTGAGGTACAGAGTGTGAGGTCCAGAGTGTGGGTTATAGAGTGTTAGGTATAAAATGTGAGGTACAGAGTGTTAGGTATAGAATTAGGCACAGAGTGTGAGGTACAGAGTGTTAGGTGTAGAGTGAGGTGCAGAGTGTGAGGTATAGAGTGTGGGGTATAGAGTGTGGGGTATAGAGTGTTAGATATAGAGTGTGAAGTACAGAGTGTTAGGTATAAAGTGTGAGGTACAGAGTGTCAGGTATAGAGTGTGAGGCACAGAGTGTGGGGTATAAAGTGTAAGGTACAGAGTTTGAGGTACAGAGTGTGAGGTACAGAGTGTTACATATAGAGTGAGGTACAGAGTGTGAGGTACAGTGTGAGGTATAGAGTGTGAGGTACAGAGAGCAAGGCATAAAGTGTGAGGTGTAAGGTATATACAGAGTGTGTATATAGCATATAACATGAGGTGTGAGGTGCAGAGTGTTAGGTACAGAGTGTGAAGTACAGAGTGTTAGGTATAGATTGTTAGATATAGATTGTGAAGTACAGAGTGTTAGGTATGGAGTGTGAGGTACAGAGTGTGGGGTATAAAGTGTGAGGTACAGAGTGTGAGGTTTAGAGTGTGAGGTTTAAAGTGTGAGGTACAGAGTGTGAGGTACAGTGTCAGGTATAGAGTGTGGGGTACAAAGTGTGAGGTACAGAGTGTGAGGTACAGAGCATGAGGCACAGAGTGTGAGGGTATAAAGTGTGAGGTACAGAGTGTGAGGTTTAGAGTGTGAGGTACAGAGTGTGAGGTACAGTGTCAGGTACAGAGTGTGAGGTTTAGAGTGTGAGGTACAGAATGTGAGGTATAGTGTGAGGTGTAAGGTATATATACAGTGTATATATAGCATATAACATGAGGTATGAGGTGTGAGGTGCAGAGTGTTAGGTACAGAGTGTGGGGTATAACGTGTGAGGTACAGAGTGTGAGGTTTAGAGTGTGAGGTACAGTGTCAGGTACAGAGTGTGAGGTATAGTGTGAGGTGTAAGGTATATACAGAGTGTGTATATAGCATATAACATGAGGTATGAGGTGTGAGGTGCAGTGTTAGGTACAGAGTGAGGTATAGAGTGTGGGTTATAGAGTGTGGGGTATAAAGTGTGAGGTACAGATTGTTAGATATAGTGTGGCACAGAGTGTGAGGTGTAGAGAGTGAGGTACAGAGTGTGGGGTATAGAGTGTGAGGTACAGAGAGCAAATGTATAGAGTGTGAGGTGTAAGGTATATACAGGTATATGTATATAGCATATAACATGAGGTATGAGGTGTGAGGTGCAGAGTGTTAGATAAAGTGTGAGGTACAGAGTGTGGGTTATAGAGTGTTAGATATAGTGTGAAGTACAGAGTGTGAGGTACAGTGACAGGTATAGAGTGTGAGGTACAGAGTGTGGGGTATAAAGTGTGAGGTACAGAGTTTGAGGTACAGAGTGTGAGGCACAGAGTGTTAGGTACAGAGTGTGAGGTATAGAGTGTGGGGTATAGAGTGTTAGATATAGAGTGTGAAGTACAGAGTGTTAGGTATAGAGTGTGAGGTACAGAGTGTGGGGTATAAAGTGTGAGGTACAGAGTGTCAGGTATAAAGTGTGAGGTACAGAGTTTGAGGTACAGAGTGTGAGGTACAGAGTGTGGGGTATAGAGTGTGAGGTACAGAGGGTTACATATAGAGTGAGGCACAGAGCGTGAGGTATAGAGTGTGAGGTACAGAGTGTGGGGTATAGAATGAGGTATAGAGTGTGAGGTTTAGGGTGTGAGGTACAGAGTGTCAGGTAAAGAGTGTGAGGTACAGGGTGTGAAATACAGAGTGTGGGGTATAGAGTGTGAGGTATAGAGTGTTACATATAGAATGAGGCACGGAGTGTGAGGTATAGAGTGTGAGGCACAGAGTGAGGTATAGTGTGAGGTACAGAGCGTGAGTTACAGAGTGTGGGGTATAGAGTGTGTGGTACAGATTGTGGGGTATAGAGTGTGAGGTATAGAATGTGAGGTACAGAGTGTGAGGTTTAGAGTGTGAGGTACAGAGTGTGAGGTTTAGAATGTGAGGTACAGAGTGTGAGGTATAGAGTGTTAGGTATAGATTGTGAGGTATAGAGTGTGGGGTATAGAGTGTGAGGTATAGAGTGTGAGGTATAGAGTGTAGGGTATAGAGTGTGAGGTATAGAGTGCGATGTACAGAGTGTGGGGTATAGAATGCGAGGTACAGAAAGGTGAGGTATAGAGTGCTATGTACAGGGTGTGTGAGGAGTGTGGGGTACAGAATGTGAGAAGAGTGTTTGGGGACACACCTGTGTTATTGAGGCCGAACAGTAGGGGGCAGGAGATGGCGAATGAGAGGAACCAAACCACAGCGATCATCAGGGCCACTCTCCTCCTGGAGCTGTACCGCGTGTTGTACAGCATTGGCATGGCAACAGCGGTGTACCTGCAGTCCAAGCCATACAGGTTACAGTCAGAACTACAGCACTGTCACCCTCACACAGAGATCACTGAACATCTCAGACCATGAGGAGACACCAGGCTGAGCTGGGCTCCTTAGTGGAGGTTTCCAGTTCACCCCTAAACGCTGCAGTGTTTTCATTCTGGAGCTGGATCACTTTACGATGTATGTAGTCCACTAGATAGGGAGCACTGAAGGTCACTAAAACCTTCCTCCAAAAAGATCTGCTCCTGAATTGCTCAAGGCTTTTTGGAGATCACAGACAAAAGCCTCAGATCGGTGCTCCTCTATCTGTGACTGATTCATGAACGTGAGCTCTCAGAGAGTTCGCAGATGCCTCACAGATGCCCCCTAGTTTTCATCTGTTCAGTCTCAGCAGCACAGAGAGAAGGACAGCCTGGAGGTCTCACTGTTCTACAGGAACCTCTCTGACCCAACACTGTCCCACTAACACCAGCTCAGCCACCCAGAACACCAGCAGTACCACCCAGAGAGGGGGGAGTGAGGAAGAGGAGGAGAGAGTGAGGGAGAGAAGAAGAGAGAGAGAGAGGGGGAGAGTGATGAGGACTGAGGAAGGTGAGGAAGAGCAGCGTGACTGACCTGTCGATGCTGATGGCGCAGAGGTTAAGGATGCTGGCTGTGCACATCATGACGTCCAGAGTGAGCAGAATATCACAGTGGATTCTACTGAACCGCCATTCACCAACCACCTGAAACACACACACACACTACAGTCTAGCCCCGCCCATTCATCCTGCAGCAGTCTAGTCCCACCCATTCATCCTGCAGCAGTCTAGCCCCGCCCATTCATCCTGCAGCAGTCTAGCCCCACCCATTCATCCTGCAGCAGTCTAGCCCCACCCATTCAGCCTAAAGCATTCTAGCCCCACCCATTCATCCTGCAGCAGTCTAGCCCCACCCATTCAGCCTACAGCATTCTAGCCCCACCCATTCATCCTGCAGCAGTCTAGCCCCGCCCATTCAGCCTACAGCATTCTAGCCCCACCCATTCATCCTGCAGCAGTCTAGCCCCGCCCATTCAGCCTACAGCATTCTAGTCCCACCCATTCATCCTGCAGCAGTCTAGCCCTGCCCATTCAGCCTACAGCATTCTAGTCCCACTCATTCATCCTGCAGCAGTCTAGCCCCGCCCATTCAGCCTACAGCAGTCTAGCACCACCCATTCATCCTGCAGCAGTCTAGCCCCGCCCATTCAGCCTACAGCATTCTAGTCCAACCCATTCATCCTGCAGCAGTCTAGCCCTGCCCATTCAGCCTACAGCATTCTAGTCCCACTCATTCATCCTGCAGCAGTCTAGCCCCGCCCATTCAGCCTACAGCAGTCTAGCACCACCCATTCATCCTGCAGCAGTCTAGCCCCACCCATTCATCCTGCAGCAGTCTAGCCCCGCCCATTCAGTCTACAGCAGTCTAGCCCCACCCATTCAGCCTACAGCAGTCTAGCACCACCCATTCATCCTGCAGCAGTCTAGCCCCACCCATTCATCCTGCAGCAGTCTAGCCCCACCCATTCATCCTGCAGCAGTCTAGCCCCACCCATTCAGTCTACAGCAGTGTGACATGCAGGTGTGCTTCTGACCTCCAGGTAGACGCCCCAGGGCATGACCAGCGTGGCCAGCAGCAGGTCGGACACGGCCAGAGAGACGATGAGGTAGTTGGTGGTGGTCTGGAGGGACCTCTCCCTCGACACGGCCACACACACCAGGACATTCCCGAACACCACGCAGAAGATCAGCAGCACCAGCAGCACGGCGTAGAAGTTATAGGGTGGGGAGGAGGGGGGCGGGGCAAAGGAGCAGTTAGAGTGAGGAAGGACAGAGGAGAGAGAAGCAGGGAGAGAGGAGGGGTAGAGGGAGGTGTAGGAGATGGAGGAGAGAGAGGAAGGAGGAAGAGAGGAAGAGGAAAAGAAGGATGAAGGTGATGGAGAGAGAGAAGGGTCGAGTGTCGGGTCGGGGGCGGAGTCTGCCGTCAGATTCAGCACAGGCATCGTTAACGTCCTCTAGGAGCAAACAGGAGAGAGTCCACAGTCCACAGTACCGTACGATTCATACCGCATACTGAAGAGTTCTGACTCAGTAGTGTTTGATCTCAGACTTGTCTCTGACTCAGTAGTGTTTGACCTCAGACTTGTCTCTGACTCAGTAGTGTTTGTCCTCAGACTTGTTTCTGTCTCAATGTTTGTCCTCAGACTTGTCTCTGACTCAATAATGTTTGACCTCAGACTTGTTTCTGTCTCAATGTTTGTCCTCAGACTTGTCTCTGACTCAATAATGTTTGACCTCAGACTTGTTTCTGTCTCAATGTTTGTCCTCAGACTTGTCTCTGACTCAATAATGTTTGACCTCAGAGTTGTTTCTGACTCAATAGTGTTTGACCTTAGACTTGTTTCTGTCTCAATAGTGTTTGACCTCAGACTTGTCTCAGACTCAGTAGTGTTTGATCTCAGACTTGTCTCTGACTCAGTAGTGTTTGTCCTCAGACTTGTTTCTGTCTCAATGTTTGTCCTCAGACTTGTCTCTGACTCAATAATGTTTGACCTCAGACTTGTTTCTGTCTCAATGTTTGTCCTCAGACTTGTCTCTGACTCAATAATGTTTGACCTCAGACTTGTTTCTGTCTCAATGTTTGTCCTCAGACTTGTCTCTGACTCAATAATGTTTGACCTCAGAGTTGTTTCTGACTCAATAGTGTTTGACCTTAGACTTGTTTCTGTCTCAATAGTGTTTGACCTCAGACTTGTCTCAGACTCAGTAGTGTTTGTCCTCAGACTTGTCTCAGACTCAGTAGTGTTTGTCCTCAGACTTGTCTCTGACTCAGAAGTGTTTGTCCTCAGACTTGTTTCTGTCTCAATGTTTGTCCTCAGACTTGTCTCTGACTCAATAGTGTTTGACCTTAGACTTGTTTCTGTCTCAATAGTGTTTGACCTCAGACTTGTCTCAGACTCAGTAGTGTTTGTCCTCAGACTTGTCTCTGACTCAGAAGTGTTTGTCCTCAGACTTGTTTCTGTCTCAATGTTTGTCCTCAGACTTGTCTCTGACTCAATAGTGTTTGACCTCAGACTTGTCTCTGACTCAATAATGTTTGACCTCAGACTTGTCTCTGACTCAATAGTGTTTGTCCTCAGACTTGTCTCTGACTCAGTAGTTTGTCCTCAGACTTGTCTCAGACTCAATAATGTTTGACCTCAGACTTGTCTCTGACTCAATAGTGTTTGTCCTCAGACTTGTCTCTGACTCAATAGTGTTTGACCTCAGACTTGTCTCAGACTCAATAATGTTTGACCTCAGACTTGTCTCTGACTCAATAGTGTTTGACCTCAGACTTGTCTCTGACTCAGTAGTTTTTGTCCTCAGACTTGTCTCTGACTCAGTAGTGTTTGTCCTCAGACTTGTCTCTGACTCAGTAGTGTTTGATCTCAGACTTGTCTCTGACTCAGTAGTGTTTGTCCTCAGACTTGTCTCTGACTCAATAGTGTTTGACCTCAGACTTGTCTCTGACTCAGTAGTGTTTGTCCTCAGACTTGTCTCTGACTCAGTAGTGTTTGTCCTTAGACTTGTCTCTGACTCAGTAGTGTTTGATCTCAGACTTGTCTCTGACTCAGTAGTGTTTGTCCTCAGACTTGTCTCTGACTCAATAGTGTTTGACCTCAGACTTGTCTCTGACTCAGTAGTTTTTGTCCTCAGACTTGTCTCTGACTCAGTAGTGTTTGTCCTCAGACTTGTCTCTGACTCAGTAGTGTTTGATCTCAGACTTGTCTCTGACTCAGTAGTGTTTGTCCTCAGACTTGTCTCTGACTCAGTAGTGTTTGTCCTCAGACTTGTCTCTGACTCAATAGTGTTTGACCTCAGACTTGTCTCTGACTCAGTAGTGTTTGTCCTCAGATTTGTCTCTGACTCAGTAGTGTTTGTCCTCAGATTTGTCTCTGACTCAGTAGTTTTTGTCCTCAGACTTGTCTCTGACTCAGTAGTGTTTGTCCTCAGACTTGTCTCTGACTCAGTAGTGTTTGATCTCAGACTTGTCTCTGACTCAGTAGTGTTTGTCCTCAGACTTGTCTCTGACTCAGTAGTGTTTGACCTCAGACTTGTCTCTGACTCAGTAGTGTTTGACCTCAGACTTGTCTCTGACTCAGTAGTGTTTGTCCTCAGACTTATCTCTGACTCAGTAGTGTTTGTCCTCAGACTTGTCTCTGACTCAGTAGTGTTTGATCTCAGACTTGTCTCTGACTCAATAGTGTTTGTCCTCAGACTTGTCTCTGACTCAGTAGTGTTTGTCCTCAGATTTGTCTCTGACTCAGTAGTTTTTGTCCTCAGATTTGTCTCTGACTCAGTAGTGTTTGTCCTCAGATTTGTCTCTGACTCAGTAGTGTTTGTCCTCAGATTTGTCTCTGACTCAGTAGTTTTTGTCCTCAGATTTGTCTCTGACTCAGTAGTGTTTGTTCTGGGATTTCTTACTTGTCTCATGTGAATGTGGTGTAGAGTTGCTGCGGTGAGTAGCGTCCTGTTTTTGGAGAATGATGAAGATGGCTGTTGTCTTTTTCATGTTTATATATTTTTACATTTTCCTGCTGATTTATGGTAAAACAGCAGAAACGTTACTCATTTAACTTCAGTAATTGTGATTTTATATAACTGCAAACCGCTGGACTTCCAGCATTAGAATACAGTGAGGCAGTAATCAGACTAATCTAGAGCATCACTCTGATCAGACCTCACGTGTAGGACGTTTCCGTAGGGCCTGTTTGCGTGAAGTGAAGGGGGCTTTTCAGTAAATCAGATAATCCTACCTTGACTGAAGTGTTTGAGCTCAAACCCACACAGCCAGACTTCTCAAACCCGACTTCACCTTGGAAACGCTGTTACATCAGAGGAAGCCATTGTCTCTCAATGTTAATGTAACTCTGTGAGGCCGGTGGGGTCACGTACAGCCGCTGAGAGGCTGAATCAAGGCTGCAGGGACGAGCGAGAGCTAAAACACAGCTCTTACAGAAACACGCTCACTTTGCTTTGATGTAGACGAAGGTAAAGGAAGGCGAAGTCACAGCCTTGATTCTGCCTCAGAGCTCTTTCATCACGCCGGCGTGACTGGACCGGTGATTCTACCGGAGCGGTAGCGTGACTACGAAGGCTCCTTTGTGCTGTGAGGTGTTTAGCGTTAGCAGTGTGTGGTCTGAACGGGCTTCACACACACACTTCTTACTGAAGCTGATCCTGAATCAGCTCGTAGTTCAGATGTCTGGATCTGCTGGAGTGTTACTGGTAAAACTCAAATTCACGATCTCTGGACTGCAGCTTCTCCTGGTAGAAAGATCTCTGACATTCTGAGCAGTAACCTCAGATCTGCAGACCTACAGACACTCTGACCAGTCAAACGCTCCCACTGATTTACAGTGAACGCCTCTCTGACATCCGTCCAGCTCTCCATCTTCTTATCTGCTGCTACCTGGCCAGCGGCGTAGTGGGTCTCCACCATTATTCCAGAGAACACAGTTCCTCCACTGCTCCACAGCTCAATGCTCAATAGGGTCATGATGTTGATCTGCTTCAGGGAGTCCTATTCTATTGGCAGTACTCCTTCTCTACAGGCACTAGAGGGAACGTCTGCTCCTCCACAGCTGCTTATAGGGAGCTTATTTCTCTGTTGCTGCAGTAACAGCCTCTAGTCTTCTTGAAAGGCCTATCACTAAATTTTAGAACACTGCTGTGAGGATTTGATGGCATTCTCTCTGGAGCAGATCAACATCATGACCCTATTGGCTCCATGCTGCCTAATGCCAGGCGTGGGCTAGAGGA